>NC_053026.1:330617171-330755056 GCF_003073215.2 Triticum urartu
GGCGCGAAGTGACTCGTTTTCCTTTTGAAGATCTTCATGAGCCACCCTCAATTTCTCAAGTTCTTGCTTCCTTTGAAGATAGTCATAGGAAAGCTTTTCATGAGTTGTTGAGAGAGTATCATGACGATCTTCAAGTTCCTGATACTTAACGTGAAGGTTTTTTATGTCTTCAATTAAGGATTCAGATCGAGTCATTTCAGCACCCAACAGATCATCGCTTCTGTCTAACAGTTTTTGAATGTGTTCCATAGCTTTCTGTTGTTCAGTTGCAATTTTAGCAAGTGTTTTGTAGCTAGGTTTTGAATCACATTCAGAGTCATCGTCACTGGATGTTTCATAGTGAGTGGTGCGTGTGTTTACCTTGGCACCGCGTGCCATGAAGCAGTAGGTAGGAGTGGAGTCGTTCTTGTCATTTGCGTCGGTGTCGGTGATGCAATTATTGTCTTCAGTGTTGAAGATGGACTTGGCGACGTATGCTGTAGCCAGACTCGCAATGCCAGAATCAGACTCCTCCTCAGATTCCACCTCTGCCTCCTCAGATGCGGATTCCTCCTCTGAATCCATCTCCTTGCCTACAAACGCACGCGCCTTGCCAGATGAGCTCTTCTTGTGTGATGAAGACTTGGAAGAAGACTTTGAGTTTTTCTTCTTTTTCTTGTCGTCAGAATCATATTCCTTGCTCTTCTTCTTCCTTCTATTCTCATTGTCCCACTGTGGACACTCAGAGATGAATTGCCCAGTTTTCTTGCACTTGTGACATGTTTTATTCTTGTAGTCATGAGCAGAAGCTTCATCATTCCTTGAGCTTGATCGTGAAGATTTTCTGAAGCCTTTCTTCTTGGTGAATTTTTGAAACTTCTTCACTAGCATTGCAAGTTCTCTTCCAATGTCTTCAGGATCATCAGAACTGCAGTCAGATTCTTCTTCAGATGAGGAGACAGCTTTTGCCTTCAAGGCACGAGTTCGCCCATAGTTTGGACCGTAGATATCTCTTTTCTCAGAAAGCTGAAACTCATGTGTGTTGAGCCTCTCAAGTATGTCAGACGGATCGAGTGTCTTGAAATCAGGACGTTCTTGAATCATCAGGGCCAGAATGTCAAACGAACTATCAAGTGATCTCAGCAGCGTCTTGACGATTTCATGTTTGGTGATCTCAGTAGCGCCGAGGGCTTGAAGCTCATTTGTGATGTCAGTGAGCCGATCAAAGGTGTGCTGGACATTCTCATTGTCATTTCGTTTGAAGCGGTTGAAGAGATTGCGAAGGACACTGATTCTTTGATCTCTCTGGGTTGATATGCCTTCATTAACTTTGGAGAGCCAATCCTAGACCAGTTTGGATGTCTTCAAGGCACTCACACGGCCATACTGTCCTTTGGTGAGATGACCACAGATGATATTCTTGGCAGTAGAGTCCAGTTGAACGAACTTTTTGACATCAGTAGCAGTGACACCTTCTCCAGCCTTGGGAACGCCGTTTTCGACGACATACCATAGGTCGACGTCAATGGCTTCAAGATGCATGCGCATCTTATTCTTCCAGTAGGGATATTCAGTTCCATCGAAGACGGGACAAGCAGCGGAGACTTTGATTATCCCTGCAGTCGACATAGCTAAAACTCCAGGTGGTTAAACCAAATCACACAGAACAAGGGAGCACCTTGCTCTGATACCAATTGAAAGTGCGTTATATCGACTAGAGGGGGGGTGAATAGGCGATTTTTATGAAAGTCTTCAAAACGTGAGAGTTGTGAAGACAAACAGTGAAGATCATGCCTATTACTATGCAGCGGAAGTTAGATTACACTATGCCAGCCATGGTCATATATTCAATAGAGTGAAAGCGCAATGACAAACAGCTTCAGTGTAATAAGGATCAGGTAGGAAGAAGTTATGAAGCCGAACAGATCATACATTCATGTTGTGAAGACAAAAGATAAAGCAAGCATGCAATGGCTTCACAATGAATAACTGTAAGTGAAAGGAAATGAAGATGAAACCAGTGACACGTTGAAGACAATGATTTGTTGGACCAGTTCCAGTTGCTGTGACAACTGTACGTCTGGTTGGAGCGGCTAGGTATTTAAACCAAAGGACACACAGTCCCGGACACCCAGTCAAGGACACTTAGTCCAAGACACCCAGTCCTCACCGTTTTCTCCTTGAGCTAAGGTCACACAGACCTCGCCCAATCACTCAGGTAAGTCTTCAAGGTAGACTCCCAAACCTTCACAGACTTTGTTCACTGGCAATCCACAATTTCTCTTGGATGCTCAGAACGCGACGCCTAACCGTCTGGAGGATGCACAGTCCTCAAGTGTAATAAGTCCTCAAATCACACAGACACGAAGACTTAAGTGATGCCCAATTTACTCTGGCTCTGGGTGGTTAGGGCTTTTCTCCTCACTGGGAATTTTTCTTTCAAAGGCTTCGAGGTGGGTTGCTCTCAAACGACAAAAGCCGTGCACTGAAATCTGAGCAGCCAACCGTTTATGGTTGTGGGGGTGGACTATTTATAGCCACTTGGCAACCCGACCTGATCTGTCCAAAATGACCCTGGGTCACTAAGGAACTGACACGTGTACCAACGGTCGAATTTTGAACTCACACGGCAACTTTACTTGGGCTACAAGTAAAGCTGACTTGTCTGGCTCTGGACAAGATTTTCTCTCAAAGTCTTCGCTCGAAGACATAGGATTTGAATTAGGCATCACTACAGTCATTCTGACTGGTTCTTTTGGACCCCACTTAACAGTACGGCGATTCCTATGACACTACATAAATGAAATAAAACTACGAAGGATCTAAGTCTTCGAGTTCCATAAGCTTCATAGGGAGTCTTCTCATGTCATTGTCTTCAATATGAATATCTTCATAAACCACCATTGTCTTCAATGTCTTCGTACATTTTTAGGGGTCATCTCTGGTAATAAAACCGAATCAATGAGGGACTTCTACCTGTGTTTTCCTGCAATTCTCACAAACACGTTAGTCCCTCAACTAGGTTTGTCGTCAATACTCCAAAACCAACTAGGGGTGGCACTAGATGCACTTACATGTATAAGTCTCGACAAAGTTAATTTGCATAATCCTCGACCTCCTCCTGCAATCTCTCTTTATCCCTTTCTTCTCTGAATTTCCCGGTGTTGTATAAGTCTGTAAGATTCAGATTTTAAGAGTACTTGCTCCCTATACTAGTTACTTCTACTACTTATTTTTAGCTGTTTAGTACTACTCTGTAGATCTGTGATCCTAGTCTAGTAGCTTGTATAATTTTGTTTAATAGTGTAACCTGAACCATTGAGTAGTACCCTGTTCGCATATGTGTGATTATGTGTGTTCTGTAGTCTCTAGCTCTAGTACATGTGAACTATATGTTGTGGTGTAAATCATTTTCATTCTATCTTATAAACATGTTTCTTCAATAGCTATTTCTGTTCAAGTCTTGTTGTCATTGATGTTAGCATTTAGTTTGTCTCAAGTAAAAAAAATACTAAAAATACAGTGAAGATAATCTGAACCTCCCTATGTAAAATTTAGTTTGTTTGTAATACTACTAGGAGATGGGTGAGGGACTGAAAGGATGATATGCTTCCATGAATTTATTTGTAAGAAGTTTTTCTTGGCTGTGTACAAATCAGCACAAATATGTGAGCCTCGGTTCTGAAAACTAAAGAATTCATATATTGGTAGATAGACTATGATTTAGGATATGCTAAACAGAAAGCTTTATAAGATGGAACTATCAATTCATCATGACTTCACTTTGTCCTTTAATTTAATTTAATTTAATATGGTTAGAACTACCATGGTTTTTTAAGTAGTTGGCGCATTAAGAAACAGTATGCTGGATGTTTGGCCTTGCATCCGTCCTTCCATGAATTCATGCTTGTACATTGCTAGTTATTGATTTTTTGCAGGTCTTCTTCTTCCTCGATCTAGTGCAGCAGCAACAATTCAAGGTCATGGTCATGGAGTAGCAGCCATATATTTTTCTTCTTATTCTTCCCTAAGATGACATGAGATGAGGTTTGTTTTCCTCAAGGTCAAGGTGCAGCAGCTCGATTTGATTTGATGTGATTGGATTCAGTTTCCTCATGCCTCTGTGTTTGCATTGCAGGCTCTGTTGGTCGGTCTTCAATTCTTCATGCTGCTGCTGCTACTGCTACATGAGGACCCTCTTCAATTCTGCATCCGTTGCGGCCGCCGCAGCTTCCACCTCTACCCGGCCGCATTCGCAAGTGTAAGCTCCCCCCTCCCTCCGTCCTAGATCTCTAGGTCTGTTGCTGTCATGCGCCATGTTCTTGATGTTGCGCGACCTCATGTGGATGCCACGAACGGCGCTACTCCTGCGTGCAGATTTGATTCGCCGCATTAGTATGCAGTTGTTGTCTCGTCATGGTTGTTCAAACTGAGATGTACCCAGTTGATTCGTCATCTCGGGTCATAAATTTTTCTGCATTCCCTGTTGCTGTAGCTTGTTGGATGCATAGTTTGATCTCCCAATGGGAATTATTAGTGAATGGTGATGTCTGTGGTCACGAGAATGGTGATGTAGTAGCTGGTATGCTTGATGCGTGTATGTCCATCTCTTTACTGTTTTGCTAGAACCATAAATCCTGATGCGCATGATGATCATGGTCTGGTTTGTTAGATCTATTCTGCTGGTGCTTAAAATTTGACATGCCTGGATTCTAAAACAAATTTTATAGCATTCTATGTTGTAGCCAAACACTTGCTCTGTATTTTATATTAAAACCATGGTATTGTGTACCTGCCAACTACGAGTAAATTACTGGAGTTTTTAATACTTTGGTTTTTTTGATACTTTGCTGTTCGATTTACTTCTGTTCGATTTACTTTTATTTTGTCCCTAAACATTTTGTTCTACAATGTGCAGATGCTGGCATTTCATTCAGGACAAAGAAGTTGGATGAAGCATAGTTTTACCTCATTGAGTTAGTTCTGGGAGTAACGAACTCCTTGTAGCAGAACTTGTACGTGTGCTAGTTCTGGGAGCTGATCCTATTTGTGTGTTATATGATGTAGCAGAACTTGGGCTGATACACTTGGGCTGTATGTGTGTTATCTAATTGTAAACTTGATGCTGATCACATTTTTATGTATGTTATATGATGTAGCAGATTGCTTCCTGCTGTTATTTGAAATATTGTGTCTGTTTCTGTATTTGCATATTGAAATATGAAAGAACATGACCTTGATAGTAGGGTCCCACAAACTAGAACGTCACATTTGGGACCCACTTACCAGAATTTGACAATTGGCATGCATTAAAAAAGAGAAACAAAGGAAACAGCCCAAAGATAAAAAGGCTATAATGTTGGGCTAGGCCCATGAAATCGACCAAAAATTGACACGAAAAAATATATATAGAAAGGCTGAATTAATGGGCTAGGCCCATGTATTGGACCGGGATGAATCTTGTGCCACATCAGATTGCCACGCTGGATGCCTACATGGCCTGGGGAGGTTGCTAGTGCCAAAACGCCACAGTAGACGTATTTTGGTCATAAACGTTGCGACCATTCCAGAAGAAAGGTCGCTATAGTCAGTTTACGACGCCAATCTTTTGACCTTATGTTTTTGGTCACAAAAAGGTCATACAATGGAATTTGGACCTTTCAGTGACCAATAGTGGTGGTCATAAGTTGACATATTTCTTGTAGTGGTGGTGGTCATAAGTTGACATATTTCTTGTAGTGGTCGTACAGGGCTTCAAACGGTGCCATTTTCAAACTGGCTTGGTAACTATTGTTGTATGAGAATTCTGCGTAAGGCAGATTGTCATCCCAACTAGACCCATAATCTAGCTCATAGGCTCTCAACATATCCTCCAGAATCTGGTTGACTCTCTCGGTCTGTCCATCCGTCTGCGGGTGAAAGGCTGTACTGAACTCCAATCTCGTTCCCAAGGTCTGGTGTAACTGATGCCAAAACTTTGAAGTAAACTGGGTTCCTCTATCCGATACGATGGTCCTCGGCACTCCATGCAGACATATGATCCTGGTCATATATATCTTGGACAATTTTGCACTGGTATAAGTTGTTTTCACTGGAATAAAGTGGGCCACTTTGGTCAAACGGTCAAATACTACCCATATAGAATCATACCCTGATTTGGTCCTGGGTAATCCGGTGATAAAATCTATGCCAAGTTTATCCCACTTCCATTCGGGTATCGGGATAGGCTAGAAAAATCCTACTGGCTTTTGATGCTCTGCCTTCACTCTCTGACATACATCACATACGGCCACATACTCGGCGATATCCTTCTTCATCCCTGTCCACCAGAAACGTTCCTTCAAATCCAAATACATCTTGGTGTTTCCGGGGTGTATCGAGTATGGTGAGTCATGAGCCTCCTGAAGTATTAACTTCCCGATATCAGTGTTATTGGGCACGTAAACACGGTCCTCAAACCATAAGGTGTCGTGTTCATCCTCGCGAAAACCGTTGGCCTTTCCTTCGCTCATTTTCTCCTTTATCTCGGAAATCTCTTTGTCATCCGTCTGAGCTTCTCGAATTTTCCCCAACAATGTAGACTGTACCTCCATTGTTGCGACAAAACCTCTAGGAACAATCTCCAATCGAAGTTCCCGGAGATCCTCTGCTAACTCCTTCGGCAATCCCGTGCTCTCCAGGGTATTAGCGTAACTCTTCCAGCTCAAAGCGTCTGCTATGACATTGGCCTTTCCTGGATGATGGTGCAGCTTCATGTCATAATCCTTTATAAGCTCCAACCATCTTCTCTGCCTAAGGTTCAGTTCCTTCTGGGTGAAAATGTACTTCAAACTCTTATGATCCATGTACACATCACAATGGTTTCCAATAAGGTAATGTCTCCAAGTTTTCAACGCATGCACTACGGCTGCTAGCTCCAAATCATGCATGGCATAATTTAACTCGTGTGGTTTTAGTTGTCGCGAGGCATACGAAACAACTCTTCCGTCCTGCATGAGCACACTTCCAAGTCCTAAGCGAGAGGCATCTCAATACACTTGGAAATCCTTATGTATATCTGGCAATGTCAACACTGGGGCTATAGTCAAACGTTTCTTCAGCTCCAGGAAACTTGCCTCACAATCTTCCGTCCATTTAAACTTGGTATCCTTCTTCAATAACTCCGTCATTGGCTTCGCGATCTTGTAAAAATTCTCAATGAATCTCCGATAGTATCCTGCGAGTCCAAGAAAACTGCGGATCTCGCTAACTGAAGTGGGTGCCAACCATTCAGTGACTGACTGAACCTTGGTGGGGTCTACTGCTATACCTTCTCCTGATATAACATATCCCAGGAATCCGACTTCCTTCAACCAAAACTCGCACTTGCTGAACTTGGCATACAACTGATGTTCCCTGAGTTTCTTGAGAACTAAATGCAAATGCTCCTTGTGTTCCTCTTCATTCTTCGAATATACCATTATATCATCAATGAACACCACAACAAACTTATCTAGATATTCCATGAATACTTTGTTCATCATGCTCATGAAATAGGCAAGGGCGTTAGTCAGTCCAAATGACATGACCGTATATTCGTATAGCCCGTACCGTGTGGTGAAGGTTGTTTTTGGTATATCCTTCTCTCGTATCTTCAATTGATGATATCCTGATCGCAGATCGATCTTCGAAAACACCTTAGCTCCTTGCAGCTGGTCAAACAGATCATTGATCATCGACAATGGGTACTTGTTCTTAATCGTCACTTCATTCAAGGCTCGATAATCAACAACCATTCTTAGGGATTTATCCTTCTTCTCAACCAAAAGCACTGGGGCTCCCCATGGTGATGAACTCCGTCGAATGTAACCTTTTCTCCAGTAACTCCTTGATCTGTTTCTTAATCTCATCCAGATCATTCGCGGGCATCCTATAGGGTCTCTTGGATATTGGCCCTATGCCTGGCAATAGCTCTATCAAAAACTCAATATCTCAGTCCGGTGGCATGCCTGGTAACTCCTCCGGGAAAACATCCGGGTAATCCTTTTCTACAGGCACTTCTTCCTGCACAACTCCCGTGAGGGTATTTACTTGGCTACTTCTTGGCGCATGCCTAGATACATACTTGATCCTTTTTCCCTCCGGGGTGGTGAGACAAATTGACTTACTAACACAGTCAATGCTTCCTCTGTACTTTGACATCCAGTCCATTCCTAATATCACATCCAATCCTTGTGACTCCAAGATAATTAGGTCGAACGAAAAAACATGGTTGCCAATGGTTAAGGGTATCTGGTCACACCATCGACTAGCCATATACTCTGCTCCAGGTGAACTTACTAACAGAGGGGTCCTAAGGGTTTGGGTCGGTAGTTTAAACTTATCCACGAATTCCCTTCATATGTATGAATGCGATGCACCAGTATCAAAAAGAACAAGAGCGGTAAATGACTTAACCAAAAACTTACCTATAACCGCGTCTGGCTGCTCTTCAACCTCCTCCATGTTAACGTGGTTCACTTGTCCTTTAGTGAATGGATTGGGCTTCTTCCCAGCACTCCCATTTTTGTTTCCATTCTTCCCTTCAGGGCACTCCGTGGCATAGTGTCCAGTCTTCCCGCGCTTGAAACAAGTAACGTGGCTTAGGTCTCTCTTGGTGGGTGTGGTTGGATTGGGGCGGTTCTGATTGTTGCTTACTCCATTCCCATTCCCATTCCTAGGGCCAGTATGCTTATTGTTACTTCCTCCATTATGGGTGTGGCCTCCATGGTTATGAACAAGTCCTCCCGAGTTCGGGGTTAGGCGACGCTTCTGCTGAGCTCCTGAGTTATACCTCCCTTGTCCATACTTCCTCATACGGCTCTCAATCTGCTGCCGCTTCCCTTCAATCATAAGAGCCTTATCTACCAACTCCTAGTAGTTGGTGAATGTTTCCACCATCAACTGCATACTCATCTCATCATTCAGCCCTTCCATAAACTTCTCCTGCTTTGCGGCATCTGTGGCCACATCACCAGGGGCATAGCGAGATAACTTGCTAAACTCATCCACGTACTGAGCCACAGTACGGTTCCCCTGGCGTAAGTTGCGAAACTCACGCTTCTTCAAATTCATGGCTCCAGCTGAGACATGGGCTGTACGGAAGGCTTGCTGAAATTGGTCCCATGTCACCGTGGCTATAGGGTAGGTGACGGTGTAATTCTCCCACCATGATGCTGCTGGTCCATCCAACTGATGTGCGGCAAAATGCACCTTCTCAGCATCAGTACATTCTGCAGTGCTTAACTCCCTTCCAATCCTGCGGAGCCAATCATCTGCTACTATAGGCTCGGTGCTACTGGAAAACACCGGCGGCTGCAACCTCAGAAAACAGGCTAAGTTGTCAACAGGTGGTGGTGGTGGTGGTGGATTGTTGTTGTTGTTGTTGCCTTGGTTCTGAACTAACAATTGCATCAGGGTATTCTGTTGCTGGATCAACTGAGTGAGCTCCGGTGGGAAAACAAATCCGGGGTCACGTTTCCGAGGCATCTGATGGGTTTAGAGGGGAGAGATTAGAATAGAATGAGGTATAATGAGAAAGCACTACCCATATGCACATGAGACAAACACAATCATTTCACTCAATCAATCAAGCAAGGCATACAATCAGTCTAACTATCGCAAAAGTGCTCGGACTACTCTATTTACATGGTGGAATACTACTACTGATGTGGTGGTCTACTAAAAATATTCCTCGGTTGTAGACTCCATGATATCTGCTCCAGCTTCGTCTTCAAAGTCATCATCGCTAAGGTCAGAGTCGGTGTCGTCGATGATGATGTAGTCTTCCGGGCGAATCTCCTTGGGTTCTTTGTCTTCTTCTACTGGTGTGGGGTCTCCCATGAATACTCCTAGCTTCCTTTCCAGATCGTCATTCTTCTCCACTAGTACGATGATTTCCTCCTCATAATCTTCACGTGTAGCCTTGAGTTCTTCCTCCAGTTCCGCGATCCTAGTCATTGCCTTCTTCAGATCTATCATGCCTGCACACATCTGATTCTCCTGGCGTCGAATGTGCTGGTTTAGTTCCTGGATGAAAGCTGCAATTGATCTATCCTTCCTGGTGCTGATCATCTCCCATTGCTCATCTCGGCGCCCACAGATCTGGTAGATAGTATCCTTAAGCTCCTTTGGGTAAACTTCTCCAATGCGTCCCATGGTGATGTGAGCTGCCATACTCTTTCCTAAACTCCAGGTTGGTGCATCGAACGAAAACTCTATGGGTTTAGTGACTGGCATGAAGGTTCTTCCTGGAACTTGAACTTGAATCATCCATCACTCCTCTTCTAGTAAAGTGGCGTTGTAGCTCCCGGTGAAGCTTGGTATTCCTATGTTCAGGTACCTAGTGACTTCCTTCAAGTGTCGTCCAAAAGGTGCTTCTTCATCCGGTTGTGCAAACTTGTTCCTTGCGTCCGCCATCCTAAAGAGTAGAAAATGGAGAGGAGTCAGAAATGAGAAGAGAATAGTGATCTATGGATTTTAACTTAGTGGTCGTGTCCTACACTCAGCATGTGCTATGATACCATCTTGTAGCGACCTGGCCTCAAACGGTCAAGTCTCTGTGCTTCAGTGTCATCCCTGGATCAGTAATGCTGACACACACGATACTCGAGGATTTATAACAGAGTAGCAATCACACACTTATTACATCGAATGTCTCCAAAGAGAACTTATTACAATAAATATGGCTTAAGGCCATCTAATACGATAATAGTGGAAGGCTTGGAAGATAAAGTGAGTCCATCAACTCCAACGGCATAGCTGAGCTGCACGGCAACGACCTAACGAACCTTACTCCTTGTGTGAAAAGTCTGCAACATAATACGTTGCAGCCCGAAAACGGGTCAGCACATGGAATATGCTGGCAAAGTAACACAGTAGAGTAAGAATAGAATAATGCTATCACTACATGCATATTTGGCTGGTGGAAAGCTCTATGGTTATAGTTTTTGCGAAAAGCCAATTTTTCCCTACAACAAAGGAATATATTTTAATTTATCTATCATGGTAGTAGAAACATCATTGAGAAGGTTCCTCCAACTAAATCCCAATTAAGGTAATTATCAACCCAACAATACTAATTTAAGAGTGATGAGATACTTAAGATACTCCAAGTACTAGATACTCAAGATTGTCCATAACCGGGGACACGGCTAACCATGATTAGTTTGTACACTCTGCAGAGGTTTGCGCACTTTTCCCCACAAGACTCGATCGCCTCCGTTGAATTTCTCGCACTACATGATGTTTGAGAAACGGATGACCGAGACACAGTCTTTAAGAAACATTAACTCTCTACTCCGGGTAGACCATACCAAACCTACAACCCACTACCTGCTGATCCACCTATTTAAGAGCTTCACGTAACTTACTCAACTGTGCTAGAGCCCATAATAGCTTGTCGCTGCACACGAAAGTTTCTAGCATGAATCATCTTAGTTCCCTTTGAGCCTGGGTGGCGGTCCATAGGAAGATCACATGGGTACTGTCATGGAATTATCACGGCAGATGTCCTTAGTGTCAGGACTTAGTCGCGAGGCCAACGCATCTATGTGGTAGCTTGAGAGGGGTTGAGCGGGACGAGAGACACGATGTTTTACCCAGGTTCGGCCCCTCACGGTGGAGGTAAAAGCCTACATCCTGCTTCATTGATATTGATGATGATGATCATGGTTACAAGAGTGCTCTATCTCGAGAGCTATTGTCTAAACCTAACTTGTCCAACTTGTGGAACTTGTGAATCTTGTCCCCTTTGGGGAGCCCTGCCCCTCCTTATATATGTTGGAGGGGCGGGTTACATGTAGAGTCCTATTAGGATTAGGACTAGTCTATCTCTAATACAAACGGGATACAAGTCCAGGTCTTAGCTCCTTGTAAGATAATGTTCCTCATGCCTTTCCTCTTAAACTGGCCCACTATTAAGCGTGAACCGGCCTTCTGGGCCTTGGGCCTTGTCATCCGTCTGTCCCGCACGCCAGATCACCAGTGAGTCATAATGACCAGGTGTGTTGCTTGTAAACTGCCAGGTCAGGGCGAGTCGCCAGTAACTCGCCAAGTGTCAGTGGGGTCTTCAGATAAACCGCCAAGTCCTGGCCGGGTTAACTTCCGGACGGTTTACACCGCGAGGTATATCCCTGACATTATCCCCCAAGTTTAGCTTGGATTTATTCATGGTAAACTTATACTGCAAAATAAACACAAGAACAAATTTGACAGGTTATGCTCCGGGTTAAGAATTTTTGTAAACCGGTACCTGGTCATCCTTAAGTCCTTGTTATTTCCTCCTTCTGGGAAATCCGGGTCAACATACCAGCTTCATAATCAATTTGCCGACATTGGTTTGTCACCGAGAAATATTGTGAAGAATAACTCCTTTGGCTCAGCTCCCAAAGCGCCTGTTTAAGAAATATGGGTCTGAAAATACTTATCTGATATTCAGCCGGTTTGAAGATGTAAAGCTTGCTGGTTTAATATTACCAAAATGGCCGGTTTATAAATATTGATGGCGCTGGGTCATAATTGTTGTCGACACCGGGTCATGTAATTGATCTTCCTGATTTGCTCAAAACTGATAAAATGAAGATGTTCCTCCTTTATATGCATAATACCTGTAGCCCCCAAGTCTTAAGAGGAGAACACAGTAATAACTTAAGACTTGCTCCAGTAAGTGTTTCAACCTTGAAGAAATCCGGTTTGTTCATCTCAATCATATAAACTGAATACTCCATATATGTAGCCCCCAAGTGCCGGGTTGTCATGCTTGCAGCAACCTGGAACTTGCAATTGCTTATAAAAACTTCAATCAGTGTAGCCCCCAAGGGCCGGGTCATTATGCAATAATGAGCAGGGACTTTGTAAGTATAATCTTGTAAACTTTGAACAACAACATGTAGCCCCCAAGGGCCGGTTTAGTAAGATAATACTGAACCGGGACTTGATATATATACTTTAATGAAAATAACATATTATAATGTAGCTTCCATCGTAGGGCTTGAACCCACGTCCACAAGGTTAAGAGCTTTGTGCTTTACCAACTGAGCAATGGATTCTTCAATATTATGGACGAAAACTTGTGTAGCTTGAATTGTTGACAGGAGCAATTGGTAGCCCCCAAGGGCCGGCTCATTATAATATGATGAGTCGGGTCTTCAATAAGACTAGTAAAAATGACTTTGCATTAGCCCCCAAGTTTCATGGTGCATGCTTGCAGCGACATGAGACTTGCATGTAATTTCAATTTGAATAATGTAGCCCCCAAGTGCCGGGTTGTAAGCCTGCAGCGACTCGGGACTATTCCTTCCATTGTAGAATAAATCATATCCTTTGATAAAAGAGTAGACATTGCGCTATAGCGACTTTGAAAACCTTAATAATAAAAATCTAGCCATGTTGGCTATTCAAGATAATATAATCCGGTATGAAAACCTTTATTCATTCAACATCATAATGAAATTTCAGCCAAGTTTGGCTATTTGAATAATATAACTCAATGATTTATAAGCACATGATTCCAATGGCGCAATCCAAATATATACTGGCGACTTGTTGTCCAAAACCAGGCCGGTTTAACAAATCTGTTTCTGCATACAACAAGTTTAAAGTGTCCTAGCGGTTTACCACCGGACGGGTCATAATACCCAACATATAACCCGGGTTTATAACCAAGGCTGCACTTAAGAATAATCAAATATGAAATATATCATACCTGTGACATTGAATCACATCGTTGGTTTTACCAACTTTTCGTAGTAAGGGTGATAACCCAAATCTTGAGTACTGATAACTCATTCCATATTGTGCTGGTTTATAATAAAACCGTGTCGGGTTGTGATAAACACCGTGTTACTCCATAAGAGGATGTTAACAACAAGGATCAAACCGGGCAAATAATCTCCAGATTGACGTGAACTGTGTTCCGTCAATTAATTGGTAAAAAAACTTTGTCGGTTTAAAAAACACAATGAAAAGCAAAAACCCCCCTTCAAAGAAAAGTGTGAAGCAAAAGCAACGATAAAAGCAATGATCAAATGGCGTTACCATGGCCAAACACGACCAAGCTCCCGTTAGGTGTAACTATGGTTCTAGTCAGCCAGGTCCCCAAGTGATTCTGTGGCATTTATGCCGACCAAATGGCATGGTCATGGTTCGGGTTTGACCAAGCCCCCAAGTGATTCTGTGGCCTTAGGCTGATCAAGAGGCATGACTGGTTCAGACATGACCAAGTCCCCAAGTGATCTGGTGGCTCTCGCCTATCAAGAGGCATGGTATTGGTTCGGACACGACCAATCCTCCAAGTGATATAACACGATGCTTTTAGCAAAACGAACTCAAGGGGTAAACCGGAGGCCGCTTTAGAGCAATTCCGTGTAACCTCACATGATGTAAAAGACCAGAGACCCTGCTTTATGAAGCAGAAGCCCCCATGTGATCAATAATATGTCAGGCCAGTAAGGCGGGATACCCATGTTTGAACCGCGCATCATGGCAGCAGGTCCTCTTTGGCAATTTTTAACTTTTTGCAAGAGATAAATTCTTCTTGAACCGGGATCTTGAACCGGATATGGAGACCTTCAAAGCTTTGTGGGAGACATCTTTCCCTTGAACCGGATTTTAAACCGGAATCTTCATTTTTAGCCGGAAATTTCCTGACGGCCTTTAAACTCGAACTTGCGAGAAGTTAATTCCCTTTTGAACCGGAAATTCTTAAACCGGATTTGAGCGCTTCAGAGCTTTGTGGGAGAATAAATTTCTCTTGAACCAGATTGTAAACCGGATATTTGAGAGCTTCAGTGAGACTGACTTCCCTTGAGCTGGATTTTAAACCGGAATCCTTTCTGATGACTCGGATCTTCTTCATTGAGCCGGGATTTTGTAACTGTCATATACTTTCTAATCCGGAAATCTTCTGACAGCACGATGTGAATCCGGGACCGGGTTATCTTTCCCTCCAACGTATTGGGGTTCTTGACTTCACTGAAAATCGGCAACGTTTGCTAAGTCATATCATTGTAGCCCCCAAGTCTCAAGGTGACTCGAGGAGTTGGCTTGAGATTCTCCATACTTGACTGTGATATAAACCAGCATAACTTGTATGTCATTGGCGTTGATAGCACGATGCGAATCCATAGAAGGTTGAGGTGACTGCGGCGGGTTGTAAATGATCCCATATGAGCTGTATCAGCAACTCGGCCAATGGTTCCTTCCAACTGGTGATTTGAAGTGAACCAAACTGTAGTGGCGGCAATTTGTGCGCCTGCCCATTGAACCATCCAGTGCAAACGACGGTTGATAATATATGATAATTTGCCTCCAATTTGTTAGAAGAGAAAACTGGGCTTCCCAAGTAGTGACTTGCTCATAATCAACAAATAGCTCATGCAGACAGATGTGGCCCGATGTGTTGATGTAGACCAGGCCGCAAGAGGCGGATGGTAAAGACGACCGCAACATCTGAGGCGGCACAAACAGATGAACCGACCGTGGCGTTGTAAGCCGGTGCGGACAGGCAAGTTGTCCTCCTTGTTGTAAACCGGCATGGTCGCGAGAGACGGCCACAGCGTTGTAAGCCGGCGTGGTCGCGAGAGACGGCCACGGCGTTGTAAGCCGGTGCGGGAGTCCATTGAGTAACGACGACCACCTGTGCCAAAAGATGTTGGCATGCCTCCATCTACGCGACATAATATCACTTTTTGTCATAAATAATTGCCCTGCATAAACAGTATTGCAGACCAAGGCAAAGATAAACTTGCTCTTTGAAAAAACGACATGCGTTAATAAAACAAATTTGGATGGATATCACCTTATTTGTTTGGACGAAAATTATCCACCGCAAAGTTGGTGATCACCACGGTGAAATTGAAATTTAATCACGGCCGAATCGCAGGTGTGTCGACCACGACGTTGTAAGCCGGCGCGGACGAGTGAGTCAATCGCAGGCAGACAAATGAGTTGGCCACGTATTGATGCAAACCCAACAACGGGGGCGGCGACTTTCTCGCGTATCCGTCGGGCAACTTATGAGAGTGGGTGCAGCACCGGCGTGCTGATGTAGACCGGACTGCGGGAGTGGTGTCGTGCACGCGTCCATTGGCGAGGGAGTTAGCCACGGTGTTGGAGACCAGCACGTGTGGGCGTGGACTGACGAGTCGGCCGCGACAGTGATCATTTAAACCGGCGCAGGCGCGAGAGTTGGCCAGGACATTTAAGCCGGCGCAGGCGCGAGAATCGGCCACAATGTTTAAACCGGTGCGAGCCTCATGTGTATGGCATGACATCACTTTTGTAGTGGACTTTGTCCTGCATAAAATATATTGAAAGACAGAGTAATTGTTCTCAAAAGAATTATGTGCTAAAAATACTGGGAACAGATAGCACCTGATTTGTTTTTCAGATGAACGCAGATACCAGTACTAGATAACATTGGACATATTCCCGTGCTGCCGACAGCCTCCGTATCAAGTATGCTGATGATTTCCTGTTCTGCACCAGGCGCGTGCATGGTCGGAGTTGTCCAGTCCGTAGTTCTGCGCTGATCATCCCCAACAGAAAATTTAATCCACTGTGTGTAGACACGGTAACTGTAGACTGAAACCTGATGTGACTAGACCACTTGACGAAGCTTCACATAAGATTAATTCTTTTGTCATGATTGACCTAGAAACTTGTGCCTTTGAGTTGTTTGCTCCTCCGTGTAGCAAACAGAGATGAAAAAAATACTGATTTGGAGATGTCAGAACATGAGTAATCTTTGGACTTGCTTTGATTAAACCGCAGATTATGCATACACTGGCTGTCTGCCTTTTGTTGTTGCGACCGAAGAACAACTGGGAACGGACACGGCCACGGGCAGAGACAGAAATTTTTGTTAGTCTCACGTGGCTTGCCGTAACAGTGGTAGCGGAAAATCCAACCGGTGTCGACATCTTGCGGCGGCTCAACCGACAACCAACGCAACCCTAATCCTCTTGATCCTTCTCCATCTTTGTATACGCTGGCTCCATAGTTAATCATGTTTCTGAACAGAAACCGATGAACGTGCCGGCTTTGTCCAGGGCTGTTTCACGCCGGGTTATTCTGTGTGCTTTTCATGCTGGCGCTTTTTCATGTGACATACCGCGAGCTTCTCAATCCCTGGAAGAGATCCCTCCAAGAACTCAACACCACCGTGCGCAGGCCCCACGGTGGGCGCCAACTGTCGTGGAATTATCACGGCAGATGTCCTTAGTGTCAGGACTTAGTCGTGAGGCCAACACATCTATGTGGTAGCTTGAGAGGGGTTGAGCGGGACGAGAGACACGATGTTTTACCCAGGTTCGGCCCCTCACGGTGGAGGTAAAAGCCTACATCCTGCTTCATTGATATTGATGATGATGATCATGGTTACAAGAGTGCTCTATCTCGAGAGCTATTGTCTAAACCTAACTTGTCCAACTTGTGGAACTTGTGAATCTTGTCCCCTTTGGGGAGCCCTGCCCCTCCTTATATATGTTGGAGGGGCGGGTTACATGTAGAGTCCTATTAGGATTAGGACTACTCTATCTCTAATACAAACCGGATACAAGTCCAGGTCTTAGCTCCTTGTAAGATAATGTTCCTCATGCCTTTCCTCTTAAACCGGCCCACTATTAAGCGTGAACCGGCCTTCTGGGCCTTGGGCCTTGTCATCCGTCTGTCCTGCACGCCGGATCACCAGTGAGTCATAATGACCAGGTGTGTTGCTTGTAAACCGCCAGGTCAGGGCGGGTCGCCAGTAACTCGCCAAGTGTCAGCGGGGTCTTCAGATAAACCGCCAAGTCCTGGCCGGGTTAACTTCCGGCCAGTTTACACCGCGGGGTATATCCCCGACAGGTACTCCGGGATTTTCAAAAATACAGGCAACACTGGGTACTCCAGGTGCCTCAATCCACCCAGATGCGTATTTAAGTTTCCACCTTAAGTTGAACCATTAATTAACAATCTCACATCTGTCATGGATTTCACTCTCCCAAACCACGTCTACGAGCATAACATAGCAATACAAGCAACACGTAGAAGTAACTCCCAGGGGTTTGAATGTAACAGGGTAATAGGTTCTACCTCATCAACTACTTCCCAACCCACATGTTAATAACATCCTAACCATGCAATGTTTGAGGATTGGAACTAATGCAGAAAAACTGGGTGATAAGGGGTATGATCAAAGTGTTACTTGCCTTGCTGACGATCCGCTGTAACACCCCGGATATGATTTACCCAATATGTACTCCAACTCTTGCCGTTTCCGGCCTTAAGTTATTTTATTTTCTCGGGTTCGGGTCTTTGTCTCCGTGTGTTGTTATCGTTGTCATGCGTATCATATCATGTCATCATGTGCATTGCATTTGCATACGTGTTCGTCTCATGCATTCGAGCATTTTCCCCGTTGTCCGTTTTGCATTCCGGTGCTCCGTTCTCCTCCGGTGGTCATTTCTACCTTTTTTTTCGTGTGTGGGGATTAAACATTTCTGGATTGGACCGAGACTTGCCATGCGGCCTTGGTTTACTACCGATAGACCGCCTGTCAAGTTTCGTACCATTTGGACTTCGTTTGATGCTCCAACGGTTAACCGAGGGACCGAAAAGGCCTCGTGTGTGTTGCAGCCCAACACCCCTCCAAGTTGGCCCAAAACCTACCAAAACCCTCTCCATCATCTAGAGCGTTCGATCACGATCGCGTGGCCGAAAACCGCACCTCATTTGGACATTCCTAGCTCCCTCTATGCCTATAAATAGGTCCTCCTCCGAAAAACCCGGGTCTCCCCACCCCGAAACCCTAGATCCACCACCTCGCGCCGCGCCGGACACGTCCGGTCTGGCCGGACACGTTCGCCGCCCAACCCGGGCCAATCCCGCGCTGCCACGTGACGCCGCCCGTGCCCACATCGCCGCCTCCTCCGCCGGCCCGCCGCGGCCCGCCGCGGGCCCCCGAGGCCCACGTCCGCCACCGCCTCCACCGGCTCACCGCGCCGCCCCTCTCCTCCAACTCCGGCGCCCGAGCTTCCCAGCTCCACCGCGCCATCGCCGGCGGCCGCAGCGCGCCTCGCCGGCCGGAGCCAAGCGCTGCCCCTCCGTGCCGCACCTCGCCGCCCCACCGCGGAAGCCCGCCGCCGACGTCCGCCGCCCCCGCCGCCTGCCTTCCGCGCCGGCATGCGCCGCCAAGTCCGGCCACCGCGCGCCTCCTCCCCTCCGGCGTCTACAGTGCATCTCGGCGGTCCTCGAAGTCCGCTCCGCCCAGATCCAGATCTGGAAACCCTAGGGGTTGTTTTTTCCCTAAGTCTCTAATTATTTTGGCTATGTTCATCATGCCGTAACTCCGCATCCGTAGCTCCGTTTTGGGCATATAGCATATCAAAATGTTCATCTCAGAGAGTACATCATTTCATCTCTTTGCATCATTTTCATTTGAGTTCATCTTGATGCCCGAAATGCTGTTAGAAGAATGCTATTTGAGATAATTGTCAGATCTGCTGCTCCAATTAGATATTTGTCATTTTTGCCATGATTAATGTGTGCATGATATGCCCCCGAGCTCTTCATGAGTTTTGTTATATGTTTTGCCATCTATCCAGAGGTGCAACCCATGTATTTTTGTTATGTGTGTGGTGACTAGCACAAGTTTGCAAAGTGGTGCATTCGTTAATGCTGATTTCAGGGACTTAGCATTTCCACTAAGTCCTTGATCTGTTTATCTCAATATGCCATATGTTCATGTTGTTTCCTAGTGATCCGTGCCTCTTTTGAGGATAATCATTAAGGATGTTTTGTTAATCTTGCAGTGCTCTATCCATCCATGTCTTTCTTTGCAATTATTGAGCACCCTAGCTTGAGTCAATCGAGCTCTACTTTTGCTATTTCGTGAATCTAGGCAGATTGTCTACTTGTTAGCGATTTTGCCGAGGATGTTGTAGTTGATCCGTGCATGATATGTTATTGTTCTTGCCATGTCTAGCTTGTATAATGTGTATTCTTGATGGGGGTATGCTTAGATTGTCATGACTTTCTCTGTAGTGAGTGCATCGAGCTCGTAAACATGCCTACTTGATATCTGTTTTGCATGCTCCAGTTTTTCACCAAGTCTGTGATCTGATTATGTTTTTGCCATGTTCACATGCTTCCAAATGTATTTTCTGATCCCTTTTGGCTCAAGGTCACTAAGGGACTTTTGTTAAGCTCTTTGAGTAGCTCCATTCCATGCTTTACTTTGCCATGTTCAGGTCCTGTAGCATATAGTTTTCATGCTCCAAAGTGTGCTATCTGATCTGAAATTCCAGACAAGTGTTGATTTCACTGTCTGAAATCTGTTTACCAAATGCATTTTTGCCATGCTTGTTTGAACCTATTAATGGATGAATTGGCCGTAGCTCAGTGCTAGTATTTTGCTAATCTTCATGAATGGATCCCTGCCATGTATTTTGTTGCCATGTTTGGGTGCTGTAGCATGTTCATCTTGTTGCATTTCGATGGTACTTGCTGTAAATCGCAGACCGGTGCCATATTTGAATTGCTTGCCATTTCCAAACCGTAACTCCGATTCCGGTGATCTTTATATCGTTTTCAAGCGATTTCATCTCACCTTTCCAGTGGCACACTTGGATTTCCAAGTTTAGGCCAGGTTCATTCATTTCTTGTCAAATCTTGCATATGCATCACATATCACATCCCGCATAGCATACCATGTTTGCATCTTGTTGTTTGAGTTTTCACGTGGTTGATTGTGTCCTTGTTGCTTGTTTGTCTTGTTTGGGAAGAGCCGGGAGACGAGTTCACTAACGAGGAGCCCATTGAGTTTGCTTTCAAGGATCCAGTCAACTCTGACAACTTTGCAGGCAAGATGATCATACCCTCGAAATCACTACTATCTTTGCTTTGCTAGGTGCTCGCTCTTTTGCTATGCCTATGCTACGATGCCTACCACTTGCTTATCATGCCTCCCAAATTGCCATGTCAAACCTATAACCCACCATGTCCTAGCAAACCGTTGATTGGCTATGTTACCGCTATGCTCAGCCCCTCTTATAGCGTTGTTAGTTGCAGGTGAAGATTGGAGACCATTCCTTGTTGGAACATTATTTACTTGTTGGGATATCATTATATTGCCATGTTATATTAATGCATCTATATACTTGGTAAAGGGTGGAAGGCTCGGCCTCTCGCCTAGTGTTTTGTTCCACTCTTGCCGCCCTAGTTTCCGTCATATCGGTGTTATGTTCCCGGATTTTGCGTTCCTTACGCGGTTGGGTTATAATGGGAACCCCTTGATAGTTCGCCTTGAATAAAGCTTTTCCAGCAATGCCCAACCTTGGTTTTACCATTTTCCACCTAGCCTCTTTTTCCCTTGGGTTTCCGGAGCCCGAGGGTCATCTTATTTAAACCCCCCCGGGCCAGTGCTCCTCTAAGTGTTGGTCCACCTCGTCAGCCGCCGGTGGCCACCAGGGGCAACTCTGGGCTGGCCTACCGGAAGTTTGGACAATCTGAGTGTGCCCTGAGAACAAGATATGTGCAGCTCCTATCGGGATTTGTCGGCACATTCGGGCGGTGTTGCTGGATTGGTTTTAACTTGTCAAAGTGTCTTGAAGAACCGAGATACCGAGTCTGATCGGAATGTCTCGGGAGGAGGTCTATTCCTCCGTTGACCGTGAGAGCTTGTCATGGGCTAAGTTGGGACTCCCTACAGGGATTTGAACTTTCGAAAGCCGTGCCCGCGGTTATGGGCAGATGGGAATTTGTTAATGTCCGGTTGTAGATAACTTGAACCTTAACTTAATTAAAATGAATCAACTGTGTGAGTTACCGTGATGGTCTCTTCTCGACGGAGTCCGGGAAGTGAACACGATGTTGGAGTTATGCTTGCGCAGGTTGTTCTCTAGTTATTCGTTCGCGCTTTGCCTCCTATTCTCGCTCTCTTTTGCGAATAGGTTAGCCACCATATATGCTAGTCGCTTGCTGCAGCTCCTCATATTTTACCTTGCCTTACCTATAAGCTTGAATAGTCTTGATCGCGAGGGTGCAAGATTGCTGAGTCCCTGTGGCTCATAGATTACTTCCAAACCAGATGCAGGGCCTGATGATTCCGTTCCAGATGACGCGCTTGAGCTCAAGTGGGAGTTCGACGAGGACTCACGCCGATACTACGTGTCTTTCCCTGATGATCAGTAGTGGTGCCCAGTTGGGGTGATCGGGACCGTGTCGCATTGTTGGGTTATCTTTTATTTTGGCGCCGTAGTCAGGCCATGAGTGTTTGGATGTTGTAATGCTATTTATGTACTTTGATTGACGTGGCGAGTGTAAGCCAACTATGTATCTCCCCTTTTATTATCTATATTACATGGGATGTTGTGAAGATTGCCTAACTTGCGACATTGCTTTCAATGTGGCTATGTCTCTAAGTCATGCCTCGACACGTGGGAGCTATAGCCGCATCGAGGGCGTTACAAGTTGGTATTTGGCAAGTCTCGGTCCAATCCGGAAATGTTTAATCCCCACACACGAAAGAAAGGTAGAAATGACCACCAGAGGAGAACGGAGCGCCGGAATGCAAAACGGACTACGGGGAAAAAGCTCGAATGCATGAGATGAACACGTATGCAAATGCAATGCACATGATGACATGATATGAGATGCATGACAATGATAACAACACACGGAGACAAAAACCCGAACCCGAGAAAATAAAATAACTTAATGCCGGAAACGGCAAGAGTTGGATTACATATTGGGTAAATCATATCCGGGGTGTTACACTATGACTATGAGATCATGCAACTCCGGAATACCGGAGGAACACTTAGTGTGCTATCAAATGTCACAATGTAACTGGGTGACGATAAAGATGCTCTACAAGTGTCTCCGATGGCGTTTGTTGAGTTGGCATAGATCGAGATTAGGATTTGTCACTCCGAGTATCGGAGAGGTATCTCTGGGCCCTCTCGGTAATGCACTTCACTATAAGCCTTGCAAGCAATGTGACTAATGAGTTAATTACGAGATGATGCATTAAGGAACGAGTAAAGAGACTTGCAGCAATGAGATTGAACTAGGTATTGAGATACCCACGATCGAATCTCGGGCAAGTAACATACCGATGACAAAGGGAACAACGTATATCGTTATGCGGTTTGACCGATAAAGATCTTCGTAGAATATGTGGGAGCCAGTATGAACATCCAGGTTCCGCTATTGGTTATGGACCGGAGACGTGTCTCGGTCATGTCTACATAGTTCTCAAACCCGTAGGGTCCGCACACTTAACGTTCGGTGACGATCGATATTATGAGTTTATGTGTTTTGATGTACTGAAGGTAGTTCGGAGTCCCGGATGTGATCACGGACATGACTAGGAGTCTTGAAATGGTCGAGACATAAAGATTGATATATTGGATGACTATATTCGGACACCGAATGAGTTCCGGGGGTCACCAGATAATTATCGGAGTGCCGGGGGGTTATCGGAACCCCCGGGGGAACTAATGGGCCAACATGGGCCTTGTGAGAGAGAGGAGGGTCCATAGGGCTGGCCACCCCCCCTGGGAGTCCGAATTGGACAAGGAGGGGGGCGGCACCCCCTCTTTCCCTCCCTCTCTCCCTCTCCTTCCTTCCCCCTTCCTCCTCCTATTTGGACTAGGAAAGGGGGAGTCCTATTCCTACTAGGAGGAGGACTCCTCCCCCTCTTTGGCGCGCCCCAAGGGCCGGCCGGCCTCCCCCCTTGCTCCTTTATATACGGGGGCAGGGGCACCCTAGAACACTCAAGTTGATCATTGATCCCTTAGCCGTGTGCGGTGCCCCTCTCCACCATAATCCACCTCGGTCATATCATAGCGGTGCTTAGGCAAAGCCCTGTTCCGGTAGCATCATCATCACCATCATCACGCCGTCATGCTGACGAAGCTCTCCCTCGACACTCAGCTACATCGAGATTTTGTGGGACGTCACTGAGCCGAACGTGTGCAGATCGCGGAGGTGTCGTACTTTCGGTACTAGGATCGGTCGATCGTGAAGACGTACGACTACATCAGCCGCGTTGTCATAATGCTTCCGATTACGGTCTACGAGGGTACGTGGACAACACTCCTCCCTCTTGTTGCTATGCATCACCATGATCTTGCGTGTGCGTAGGATTTTTTTTTAAATTACTGTGTTCCCCAACACACACTTGGCATCTTTGCAGCTTTGTCAGCCTTTGCTTTCTCTCTCTTTTCTTGTGCATGCACGCTTGTAGGATCTTCTTAATTCAGGACAACAATGTTGTCCTCAAAATCTGGTCTCAAGGGTAGATGCTCCTTATCAAAAAGATATGTGCTTGTGCCCATCTTGGAGTTAATGAGCACCTGAATATGTGGAGCATACCCACAAGATATCTTCTGATCTGCAGCTGTCCTCTTGATTGTTTCCACAATCAGGCTCATGACTTTAAACTTTTGGGGCACATCAAACAGTTGCAGCAAGTTGATAGAATGGCCTCTTATCATCTTATGATCTCTAGATTTTGGCAACAAAGTATGCCTCAGAATGGTGTTGATGATGGCCAATCCAGACAACAAATAGTGAACAGACCCAAGCTTATGAGTTTCCAATGCTTTGTCTGGAATATCCTTGTACATGTTGGCCATAGAGTTGTGGTCTTTCTTCTTCTTGGCATAGAAATCCAAGTCATCTTCATGCTCGTCAGGGGCATCGATCAATTTAGCCCACTCATTAACAATTGATTGGTACCTTGTATCTTCAGACATCCAAACGATTCTACCATCTGGATAGAAATGCACTGGTACGCGTCGGTCCTAAACAAACGGTTTTATCCCCTTTTCGCGACGGCATTCAGAACCGTCGCCAAGTGAGTGTGGACGATAGGGGGTCCTTCCCACACAACCCAGAAACCGTTGGGGATATGCCCTCCTAGCACACACGCTCGGCAAAATGAGGTAGTGTGCGACCGGCGAGCGCTCAAATACGGAAATACATACAGTAGTGCTAAAAAAATACAATTATACGGCGAAATTGTTTTCGGTCGCAAGTACATCCCACACAGTCAGTCCTCGCTAAATGTTTCCGTTCATATATACATCCCACATAGTCGCTACAAGGAAAACGTTTGCGCAAGGTGGCGTAACGCAAACAGTTTTAAAATGAATGTCGTGTGTGATTGTTCATTGATCCAACACGGTTTATTCCTAGAAATTGTGTGTGTTTCCTGAGGTCATCGCCCATGGTGTTTTCTCATTAACCGTTTGCAATAGGAAAACCCAATTAGCGGGCTAATTGCCCTATTATTAATAATCCATTTACTAATATAATGGACATTCATATTAAGCACATAATATATTCCATTTCCATATTAAGGAAGCAGGATTTCATAATCGAAATACATCGGAGTACAACATGATATAGCTTCAGCACTCAACTACCCCATTACACAACTGCACTAGCAGCAAGTTTCACATGCAACATCTAGAACCTTTTGAAATTAGCATCATAGACGGTACATAGAGAGATGCATCTCATTTGGAAAACTGCTGAAGCGGAAGGCGAATATTGAGCCTTCATTCATGTTGAAGGTCTTTGCAATTTTAGGCCAGTGCCTGTGGATGATTGACCATCCATCCTTCGACCTCTTCAGGAACACTTCAATATTGAACCATGTGAGTCTTATGAAAACTTTCCTCACCTCCTGACCACAGAGGTGGTTTGAGAGGTAATCATCAGTGAACACTGAAAACAAGGATGTGCATAAATATATTCTCTATATTGGAAATGGGGCAAAGGAATAAAAAAGGCAAGGTATAATAGTTAGTACCATCTTGTAAACCTCAGTGCTTCTCATTGTTTCCGTGCAACACATATAAGGTAGTTAGTCATCAGATTAAGTAAGGGTTCGCATGCTATCAGTAAAATATGTTGATGAAAAATAAGCGCATTGCAGATTCATCAGATTAATTCAAGCCACATGGGAAACCCATTTATCCAAACCAAGCATGATTAAAATATATGAAATATAGCACTTATATATGTTTCTCATGTATTAAGTGCAGCCAAATTTGATTTATTCCTCACATGGTATACAATAACAGAATGCAGCCACAACAATTGAACATCGCATTACAGAATTGAACCAAGCAGTTAACTAAACACCACAACAAATGAACCAAACGTTAACTGAGCACCACATTGCACAATATAACATACTCCTAATAGAAGATCAGACAGTTAACCAAACCAATCATGCTTAACAACTTGGAAATATAGCAATTGTATTTGTTTCTCATGTATTTAGTACAACCAAATTCGATTTATTCCTCACATGGTATACAATAACAGAATGTAGCCACAACAATTGAACATCGCATTGTAGAATTGAACCAAGCAGTTAACTAAACACCACAACAAATGAACCAAACGTTAACTGAGCACCACATTGCACAATATAACATACTCCTAATAGAAGATCAGACAGTTAACCAAACCAATCATGCTTAACAACTTGGAAATATAGCAATTGTATTTGTTTCTCATGTATTTAGTACAACCAAATTCGATTTATTCCTCACATGGTATACAATAACAGAATGTAGCCACAACAATTGAACATCGCATTGTAGAATTGAACCAAGCAGTTAACTAAACACCACAACAAATGAACCAAACGTTAACTGAGCACCACATTGCACAATATAACATACTCCTAATAGAAGATCAGACAGTTAACCAAACCAATCATGCTTAACAACTTGGAAGATATTGCACCCTGAAGAATTGAACATCACATTTGCAGAATTGAACCAAGCAGTTAATTGAACACCACATTGCACGACATATAGAACATATACACTATAGTAGAAGATTTCATGGTAAAAGTAGATAGCACAATTCACTAGAATTTGTTAAGGAAAGGCAGTAGCTAGCAAACTGAACATGGGTCCTTATAGTGAGCCAATAAGACAAGCTAGATATCGATGACGATTGGCTCCTTGGACATGGAAGAGGGCGAGGCCTCCGCATCGTGGGTGCCCTCGTTGTAGTGGTGAGTTGCCTAAGCCGCTCCGGGCACCAACCTGCTAGCTCTCGAGATGAGGTAAGCACGTGCATGCTGAGAAAACACCTCGTAGTCTTTGTCGAAGGCACCGACGGTGGCCTCGAGAAAACACCACGAACTGTTGTTTAAAGCAGCCAACCGCGTCGCGGCGTCGACGCGCGAGGCATCAACGGTGGCCTCAATGGCGAGGTGCTCCTCCAAGATCTGGGGCTCGTCATGAATGGCAGCCATCGTGACCTCATCCGCGCATGCGGCCATGATTTGCTTCTCCGCTGCCAAATGATCCTTGAGGTCCTGGCTATATACTGCATGCACCATGGCTTAGGCCAGCGCTTATTTGGTGGAGGGGTCGGGGATTTGGGTGGAAGGTGTCGCGCTCGTGCCGGCGGTCGGCGCATGTGGGATGTGGAAGGAGGAGGAGGATGGGGGTCGAGTGTGGATTACCTGTCTGGATAGGCGAGGCCAAGCAGCGTGAAGGAGGGTCGCCAGCGAGGAGGCGGCGGCGCTGCAAGCAAGGAGTGAAGGTTTCAACTTGGAAAAGAAGGCACAAACAGGGGAAATGTGGCTTTTGGTAAGGGGGGATGTAGATATTTCCACGGAAGCCAAAAATTTGGAATCGCTTCAGCCAAAAAACTGGCGTGCAAAGTGTCATCAGACACGGTCCCTTATTCAGACACGGTCCAAAGATATTTTGTGCTTCATCTCACACGGTTGGTTATAATAAACTTTGTGGGATCTACTTGATTTTTCGTCTTGATTTGAATTACATAATGGGGTCACAACGGCCATGGACGGTGTTTGAATGGCTAGACCTTTTATCTGCAGTGATCATGCAACTATATGTGTGTCATAAAAGAATTGGAATTATTCATGGTTCGTTTGGACAATTTCATGCATTAAGTGAGTTTTCAATGCATTTATGTGCATAATGCAAATTTGAACTACATGCACATGCTCCAGTGCATATAAATTGGTTGAAAAATCAAATCTTTGTCCTTGGGTGCATGCTTAGGTCCCATGCAAGAAATGGGAATGAATTTCAAATACCAGGGCACCGTTGATTGCTGGCAAAACATTGAGATCCCTGGTTTTTAAATTCTAGTGAATCCAAAACTCAACTGAAATCCATAAAACTTGGCATGCTATCATGGAGCAGCATCAACATGTCGTGGTAAATTGTTTGTCCCATTTTGGGCAGGTTTGGGTATATGCTTCTCACAAACCAGAGCTTCTCACAACAAGCATGATGGTTTCGGTAGGGAACGCCCCACCTTTGGGGACAAAACGATATCCATTGCCTTTTATTGCTTTCAATTTTTTTCTCGTGTCAACATAGAACAACAGGAGTGTTGTGTTATTTTTTGTGATTTTCGGGGTTTGTTTGGATATTTTTATGCATTAAGTGAGTTTTCAATGCATTTATGTGCATAATTCAAATTTGAATTACATGCACATGCTCCGGTGCATATAAATTGGTTAAAAATCAAATCTTTGTCCTAGGCTGTATTCTTAGGTCCCATGCAAGAAATGGGAATGAATTTCAAACACCAGGGCACCGTTGATTGCCGGCAAAACATTGAGATGCCTGGTTCTTAAATTATAGTAAATCCAAAACTCGTCTGAAATTCATGAAACATGGCATCCTATCATGGAGCAGCATCAACATGTCGTGGTAAATTTTTTGTCCCATTTGGGGCAGGTTTGGGTATACGCTTCTCACAAACCAGAGCTTCTCACAACAAGCATGATGACGGTAGGGAACGCCCGACCTTTGGGGATGAAATGATATCCATTGCCTCTTATTGCTTTCAAAAAATTTCTCGTGTCAACATAGAATAATAGGAGTGTTGTGTTATTTTTTGTGATTTTTCAGGGTTCGTTTGGATATTTTTATGCATTAAGTGAGTTTTCAATGCATTTATGTGCATAATTCAAATTTGAACTACATGCACATGCTCCGGTGCATATAAGTTGGTTGAAAAATCAAATCTTTGTCCTTGCGTGCATGCTTAGGTCCCATGCAAGAAATGGGAATGAATTACAAACACCAGGCACCATCGATTGCCAGCAAAACATTGATATGCCTGGTTTTTAAATTCTAGTAAATCCAAAACTCGTTTGAAATTCATGAAACTTGGCATGCTATCATGGAGCGGCATCAGCATGCCGTGGTAATTATTTTGTCCCATTTGGGGCAGATTTGGGTATATGCTTCTCACAAACCAGAGCTTCTCACAACAAGCATGATGGTTTCGGTAGGGAGCACCCCACCTTTGGGGACGAAACGATATCCATTGCCTCTTATTGCTTTCAAAAAAATTCTCGTGTCAACATAGAACAACATGAGTGTTGTTTTATTTTTTGTTAATTTTTGGGGTTCGTTTGGACATTTTTATGCATCAACTAAGTTTTCAATGCATTTACGTGCATAATTCAAATTTGAACTACACGCACATGCTCCGGTGCATATAAATTGGTTGAAAAATCAAATCTTTGTCCCTGGGTGCATGCTTAGGTCCCATGCAAGAAATGGGAATGAATTACAAACACCAGGCACCATCGATTGCCAGCAAAACATTGATATGCCTGGTTTTTAAATTCTAGTAAATCCAAAACTCGTTTGAAATTCATGAAACTTGGCATGCTATCATGGAGCGGCATCAACATGCCATGGTAAATTTTTTGTCCCATTTGGGGCAGGTTTGGGTATATGCTTCTCACAACAAGCATGATGGTTTCAGATAGAACACCCGTATGCAAAGTGAGAGCGGGATTTGTGCATCTCTTGAACACTAACGGTTCTTTTGGATGACCCGTGTGAACCACTTACAAACAGTTTGGTGCGATTTGCATCTGTCATATTGGGTATGTTGCCATTTGTCAAACTAGAAAGATTGACATTTGTTGATCTAGTAACATTGCCATTTTCCAACTGATGTCTACTACACAACCTTCTTCTTGTAGACGTTGTTGGGCCTCCAAGTGCAGAGGTTTGTAGGACAGTAGCAAATTTCCCTCAAGTGGATGACCTAAAGTTTATCAATCCATAGGAGGCGTAGGATGAAGATGGTCTCTTTCAAGCAACCCTGCAACCAAATAACAAAGAGTCTCTTGGGTCCCCAACACACCCAATACAATGGTAAATTGTATAGGTGCACTAGTTCGGCGAAGAGATGGTGAAACAAGTGGTATATGGATAGTAGATAAAGGTATTTGTAATCTGAAATAATAAAAACAGCAAGGTAGCAAGTGATAAAAGTGAGCGTAAACGGTATTGCAATGATAGGAAATAAGCCTAGGGTTCATACTTTCACTAGTGTAAGTTCCCTCAACAATAATATCATAATTTGATCACATAGCTATCCCTCAACATGCAACAAAGAGTCACTCCAAAGTCACTAATAGCGGAGAACGAACGAAGAGATTATGGTAGGGCACGAAACCACCTCAAAGTTATTCTTTCCAATCAATCCGCTGGGCTATTCCTATAGGTGTCACAAACAGCCTTAGAGTTCGTACTAGAATAACACCTTAAGACACAAATCAACCAAAACCCTAATGTCACCTAGATACTCCAATGTCACCTCAAGTATCCGTGGGCATGATTATATGATATGCGTCACACAATCTCAGATTCATCTATTCAACCAACACAAAGGACCTCAAAGAGTGCCCCAAAGTTCTACCGGAGAATCACGACAAAAACGTGTGCCAACCCCTATGCATAGGTTCATGGGCGGAACCCGCAAGTTGATCACCAAAACATACATCAAGTGAATCACGTGATATCCCATTGTCACCACAGATATTCACGGCAAGACATACATCAAGTGTTCTCAAGTCTTTAAAGACTCAATCCGATAAGATAACTCCAAAGGGGAAACTCAATTCATTACAAGAGAGAAGAGGGGGAGGAGAAACATAATATCCATCTATAATAGCAAAGCGACTAGCATATTTGGTGGCTAACATATTTGGTGGCTAACATATTCGCAAAAGAGAGCGAGAAGAGAAGGCAAAAGCACGGTCGAGAAACTATGATCAAGAAGTGATCCTAGAACAACCTACGTCAAGCATAACTCCAACACCGTGTTCACTTCCCGGACTCCGCCGAGAAGAGACCATCACGGTTACACACGTGGTTGATGTATTTTACTTAAGGTCAACTTCAGGTTTTCTAAACCGGACATTAACAAATTCCCATCTGCCCATAACCGTGGGCACGGCTTTCGAAAGTTCAAATCCCTGCAGGGGTGTCCCAACTTATCCCATCACAGTCTACTACACAACCTTCTTCTTGTAGACGTCGTTGGGCCTCCAACTGCAGAGGTTTGTAGGACAGTAGCAAATTTCCCTCAAGTGGATGACCTAAGGTTTATCAATCCGTAGGAGGTGTAGGATGAAGATTGTCTCTCTCAAGCAACCCTGCAACCAAATAACAAAGAGTCTCTTGTGTCCCCAACACACCCAATACAATGGTAAATTGTATAGGTGCACTAGTTCGGCGAAGAGATGGTGAAACAAGTGGTATATGGATAGTAGATAAAGGTATTTGTAATCTGAAATAATAAAAACAGCAAGGTAGCAAGTGATAAAAGTGAGCGTAAACGGTATATCACGACGAAAACGTGTGCCAACCCCTATGCATAGGTTCATGGGCGGAACCCGCAAGTTGATCACCAAAACATACATCAAGTGAATCATGTGATATCCCATTGTCACCACAGATATTCACGGCAAGACATACATCAAGTGTTCTCAAGTCTTTAAAGACTCAATCCGATAAGATAACTCCAAAGGGGAAACTCAATTCATTACAAGAGAGAAGAGGGGGGAGGAGAAACATAATATCCAACTATAATAGCAAAGCTCGCGATACATCAAGATCGTATCGTCTCAAGAACACGAGAAAGAGAGATCAAACACATAGCTACTGGTACATACTCTTAACCCCGAGGGAGAACTACTCCCTCCTCATCATGGAGAGCACCGGGATGATGAAGATAGCCACCGGAGAGGGATTGCCCCCTCCGGCAGGGTGCCGGAACGGGTCTAGATTGGCTTTCGGTGGCTATGGAGGCTTCTGGCGGCGGAACTCCCGATCTAATCTCCGTTCTAGAAGTTTTAGGGTATGACGATATATATGGGTGCAGGAAGTACGTCGGAGGAGCCACGGGGCCCCACGAGGCAGGGGGCGCGCCCTAGGGGGGTGGGCGTGCCCCCCACCCTCGTGGGCAGCCCGTGTCTCCCCTGACATGCACTCCAAGTTCCCTGGGTTGCTTTCCTTCCAAAAATAACTTCTCCAGTTGATTTCGTTCCGTTTCGACTTCGTTTGATATTCCTTTTCTTCGAAACACTGAAATAGGCAAAAAAAACAGCAAATTTGGGCTGGGCCTCCAGTTAATAGGTTAGTCCCGAAAGTAATATAAAAGGGGATAACAAAGCCCAATACTGCCCAGAACAGTAGATAATATAGCATGGAGCAATCAAAAATTATAGATACGTTGGAGACGTATCAAGCATCCCCAAGCTTAATTCATGCTCGTCCTCAAGTAGGTAAATGATAAAAAAGATAATTTTTGATGTGGAATGCTAGTTGGCATAATTTCAATGTAATTCTTCTTACTTGTGATATGAATATTCAGATCCGAAAGATTCAAGACAAAAGTTCATATTGACATAAAAATAATAATACTTCAAGCATACTAACTAAGCAATTATGTCTTCTCAAAATAACATGGCCAAAGAAAGTTCATCCCTACAAAATCATATAGTTTAGTCATGCTCCATTTTCGTCACACGAGAATGCTCTCATTATGCACAACCCCGATGACAAGCCAAGCAATTGTTTCATACTTTTGTAATCTCAAACCTATAAACTTTCACACAATACATGAGCGCGAGCCATGGATATAGCAGTATGGGTGGAATAGAATATAATGAGGGCGGTTATGTGGAGAAGACAAAAAGGAGAAAGTCTCACATCAACGAGGCTAACTGTAGCGACCAGACCTCAAACAGTCTGATCTCTGTGCTCCGGTGTCATCCCTGGATCAGTAATGCTGACACCACACAGTACTCGGAGGATTTATAGCAGAGTAGCAATCACACACTTATTACATCGAGTGTCTCAAAAGAGAACTTATTACAATAAATATGGCTTAAGGCCATCTAGTGACGATAACAGCGGAAGGCTTGGAAGATAAGTGAGTCCATCAACTCCAACGGCATCACTGAGTATAGAACCACGACCTAAAAACTCCTTAATCGTCGTATGAAAAGTCTGCAACATTAACGTTGCAGCCCGAAAATGGGTCAGCACATGGAATATGCTGGCAAGGTAACACATAGAGAGTAATGGAATGCAACAGCTATACTATATGCATATTTGGCTGGTGGAAAGCTCTATGGTTACTGTTTTTGCGTAAAGCCAATTTTTCCCTACTTCAAAGGAATAAAATTAATTACTATCATGGTGGTTGTGAAACATTGAGAATGGTTGACAGCATCCTCAATCCCAATTAAGTAACATCATTAAAACCCATCAATATTAATTTTAGAGTAACATGTTGAGATTCACATGAAAATCCAGGTACTAGATACTCAAGATGTCCATAACCGGGGACACGGCTAACCATGATTAGTTTGTTACACTCTGCAGAGGTTTGCGCACTTTTCCCCACAAGACTCGATCGCCTCCGTTTGGTTTCTCGCACTACATGGTGTTTGAGAAACGGATGACCGAGACATAGTCTTTCAGAAGCGCTAGCACCTTACGATCGGGTAGACCGTACCACCTACATCCCCTACATCTGCTAGTCTACCACTGTAAGAATTCGCACAACTTAGTCAACTATGCCAGAGCCCATAATGGCTTGTGGTTGCACACGGAAGTTTCTAGTATGAATAATCTCATGATCCCTTTGGGCCTGGGTGGCGGTCCAAAGAAAAACAGGCAAGTCCTGGAAACCCCAGGTGCCTCAATCCACCCAGATGTGTGTTAGGTTGCCACCTTAGATAAACCATTAATTAACAATCTCACATCTGTCATGGATATCACTCACCCAATCCACGTCTACTAGCATAGCATGGCATAATAAGCAAACGTAGAAGTAACTCCCAAAGGTTTGATAATAAATAGGTAATAGGTACTACCTCATCTACTTCCCATCCCACAATTTAATTAGATCCTAATCATGCAATGTGTGAGGATTGATCTAATGCAATAAAACTGGGTTGTAGAAAAGGTATGATCAAAGTGTTACTTGCCTTGCTGATGATCCGTGTAACCTAGAGATTCGAAGTAACAAGCGGCGCACTCCGGGTATTCTATCGTAGACAAACAACAATCATACAATAAGTACTCATCTAATGCACAGGTAAAACTCAAATAGAAGATCTAACCAGAAAGTTCAACTTAAGAACTCCGGTTGGCAAAAAGAATCAAATCGAACGAAGCAAAAGAAATCAAACGGCGAAAGAAAACAACTCCGTACTAGTAATCTGGATCTAGGGCAAATTTTACTGTAGCAAAAACATGTTTAAGTTGATTATTCGGGAAGAGGGTTTCGAGACGAAACTCCAGGCGCTTGAATCGCCTGATTCCGATAAACGAGCGAAAAGTTATACTAAAACGAAAATCGGATCAGAAATCGTGATCAGAAAATAACCACGGAAAATCCGACGAAAAAGAAAAACGATGAACAGATTTTTTTTAAAAAAAACTGCACGGGAAACGAGGCGGGGGCGGCGAACCTCGGGCGGCACGCTCCGACGACGGCGGCGGCGGCGGGCGGCGGCGGCGGGACAGGAGCTAGGGTTTCGTGGGGCTCTCCTCTCGCGGGCCTTCGGGCGCTATATAAAGGCCCCGGGCCAGGGAGTCCTGGCCAGGTACGGCCCGAAGTCGGTTTGCGTTTTTTTTAAATCCGCTCGGAAGAAAAATAAAAAGAAATACTAAACGGACTCCAAAAATCACAAAATAAATTTTGCCGGGTTCCTAAAATCAAGCCCGATAAAGTGAACATTTATTTGGGCCCAAACTACAACTTTGAAAAACGCGCATTTTTCCTAAATTCAAATAAAAATACCGAAAAACTCCGAAATAAAACTTATTTGATTTTTTTTTATTAAATCCTCAATATTTCTATATTTTGGGAAAGTCATTTTATTCCCTCTCTCATATTTTTGTAATAGAAATAATTGATGATAAAATAAATAAAATCAAATGATCCTGTTTACATAATTTTGAGAAAACTCAAATATGTAAATAACGAAATCCCCAACTCTCTCCGTGGGTCCTTGAGTTTCTTAGGATTTTCTAGGATCAAAACCAAAAGCAAAATAAAATATGATATGCATGATGACCCAATGTATAACATTCCAAATTGAAAATTTGGGATGTTACAGCTAATCAATGGGCTATGGAGATGCCCATCGATTGATGTTATGCGAGGAGTAGGGATTGCCATGCAACGGATGCACTAGAGCTATAAATGTATGAAAGCTCAACAAAATAAACTAGTGGGTGTGCATCCAACTTGCTTGCTCACGAAGACCTAGGGCATTTGAGGAAGCCCATCGTTGGAATATACAAGCCAAGTTCTATAATGTAAAATTCCCACTAGTATATGAAAGTGACAAAACAAGAGACTCTCTATCATAAAGATCATGGTGCTACTTTGAAGCACAAGTGTGGAAAAAGGATAGTAGCATTGTCCCTTTTTTTGGCCTTTCTTTTTTTGGCCTTTTTTTGGGACAATGCTCTATTAATGATGATCATCACACTTCTATTTATTTACAACTCAATGATTACAACTCGATACTAGAACAAAGTATGACTCTATATGGATGCCTCCGGCGGTGTACCGGGATATGCAATGGATCAAGAGTGACAATTATGAAAAATTATGAACGGTTGGTTTGCCACAAATACGATGTCAACTACATGATCATGCAAAGCAATATGACAATGATGATGCGTGTCATAATAAAGAGAACGGTGGAAAGTTGCATGGAAATATATCTCGGAATGGCTATGGAAATGCCATAATAGGTAGGTATGGTGGCTGTTTTGAGGAAGATATAAGGAGGTTTATGTGTGATAGAGCGTATCATATCATGGGGTTTGGATGCACCGGCGAAGTTTGCGCCAACTCTCAAAGTGAGAAAGGGCAATGCACGGTACCGAAGAGGCTAGCAAGGATGGAAGGGCGAGAGTGCGTATAATCCATGGACTCAACATTAGTCATAAAGAACTCACATACTTATTGCAAAAATATACAAGTCATCAAAAACCTTGGTACTACACGCATGCTCCTAGGGGGATAGATTGGTAGGAAAAGACCATCACTCGTCCCCGACCGCCACTCATAAGGAGGACAATCAAATAACACCTCATTTTTCAAATTTGTTACACAACGTTTACCATACGTGCATGCTACGGGATTTGCAAACTTCAACACAAGCATTTCTCAATTTCACAACTACTCAACTAGCACGACTTTGATATTATTACCTCCATATCTCAAAACAATCATCAAGTATCAAACTTCTCTTAGTATTCAACACACTCATAAGAGAATTTTATTATTCTTGAATACCTAGCATATTAGGATTTTAAGCAAATTACCATGCTATTTAAGACTCTCAAAATAATCTAAGTGAAGCATGAGAGTTCATCTATTTCTTCAAAATAAAACTACCACCATGCTCTAAAAGGTATAAGTGAAGCACTAGAGCAAATGACAAACTACTCCGAAAGATATAAGTGAAGATCAATGAGTAGTTGAATAATTATGCAACTATGTGAAGGCTCTCTAACATTCAATAATTTCAGATCTTGGTATTTTATTCAAACATCAAGCAAAGCAAAATGAAATAAAATGACACTCCAAGCAAAACACGTATCATCTGGCGAATAAAAATATAGCTCCAAGTAAAGTTACCGATGAACGAAGACGAAAGAGGGGATGCCTTCCGGGGCATACCCAAGCTTAGGCTCTTGGCTATACTTGAATATTACCTTGGGGTGCCTTGGGCATCCACAAGCTTAGGCTCTTGCCACTCCTTATTCCATAGTCCATCGAATCCTTACCCAAAACTTGAAAACTTCACAACACAAAACTTAACAGAAAACTTGTAAGCTCCGTTAGCGAAAGAAAACAAAACACTACTTCAAGGTAATATAATGAACTCATTCTTTATTTATATTGGTGTTAAACATACTGTATTCCAACTTCTCTATGGTTTATAAACTATTTTACTAGCCATAGATTCATCAAAATAAGTAAACAACCCATGAAAAACAGAATCTGTCAAAAAACAGAACAGTGTGTAGTAATCTGGATCAAACGTATACTTATGGTACTCATAAAATTCTCAAATAAATTGCTGGACCAGAGGAATTTATCTATTAATCATCTTCAAAAAGAATTAACTAAATATCACTCTCCAAATAAAAATGGCAGCAATTCTCATGAGCGCTAAAGTTTCTGTTTTTTATAGCATGATCAACAAGACTTTCCCAAAGGTTCTACTTGGCACAAACACTAATTAAAAGCATAAAACCACATCTAAACAGAGGCTAGATGAATTATTTATTACTAAACAGGAACAAAAAGACAAGGAAAAAAATAAAGTTGGGTTGCCTCCCAACAAGCGCTATCGTTTAACGCCCCTAGCTAGGCATGATAATGACAATGATGCTCACATAAAAGATAAGAATTGTAACATAAAGAGAGCATCATGAAGAATATGACTATCACATTTAAGTCTAACCCACTTCCTATGCATAGGGATTTTGTGAGCAAACAACTTATGGGAACAAGAATCAACTTGCATAGGAAGGTAAAACAAGCATAACTTCAAAACATTAAGCACATAGAGAGGAAACTTGATATTATTGCAATTCCTACAAGTATATATTCCTCCCTCATAATAATTTTCAGTAGCATCATGAATGAATTCAACAATATAACCAGCACCTAAAGCATTCTTTTCATGATCTATAAGCATATAAATTTTATTACTCTCCACATAAGCAAATTTCTTCTCATGAATAATAGTGGGAGCAAACTCAACAAAATAACTATCATGTGATTGAAAATTAAGATCAAGATGACAAGTTTCATGGTTATCATTATTCTTTAAAGCATACGTGTCATCACAATAATCATCATAGATAGGAGGCATGCTTTCATCATAATAAATTTGCTCATCAAAACTTGGGGACAAAAAATATCATCTTCATCAAACATAGCTTCCCCAAGCTTATGGCTTTGCATATCATTAGCATCATGGATATTCAAGGAATTCATACTAACAACATTGCAATCATGCTCATCATTCAAATATTTAGTGCCAAACATTTTATAGATTTCTTCTTCTAGCACTTGAGCACAATTATCCTTTCCATCATACTCACGAAAAATATTAAAAAGGTGAAGTGTATGAGACAAACTGAATTCCATTTTTATAGTTTTGTTTTATAAACTAAACTAGTGATAAAACAAGAAACTAGAAGACTCGATTGCAAGATCTAAAGATATACCTTCAAGCACTCACCTCCCCGGCAACGGCGCTAGAAAAGAGCTTGATGTCTATGTAACGCCCTCGATGCGGCTATATCTCCCACGTGTTGAAGCATGACTTAGAGGCATAACCGCATTGAAAGCAGTGTCGCAAGTGAGGTAATCTTCACACAACCCATGTGATACATAAGGGAAAGAGATACATAGTTGGCTTACAATCGCCATGTCACACAATACCTGAAGACAGCATTACATCAACCAGATACAATCAAGGTCCGACTACGGAACCAAAATAAAAGAAGACTACCCCAAATGCTACACAGATCCCCGATAGTCCCAAATGGGCTCCACTACTGATCAACTGGAATGAAACAACACAAAGGACAAGATCTTCATCGAGCTCCTCCTTGAGCTTGGTTGCGTCACCTTCTCGGTAACGTCGGCACCTGCAAACTGGTTTTGGAAGTATCTGTGAGTCACGGGGACTCAGCAATCTCACACCCTCGCGATCAAGACTATATAAGCTTATAGGTAAGGGTAAAAGGTATGAGGTGGAGCTGTAGCAAGCGACTAGCATATTTGGTGGCTAACATATTCGCAAAAGAGAGCGAGAAGAGAAGACAAAAGCACGATTGAGAAACTATGATCAAGAAGTGATCCTAGAACAACCTACGTCAAGCATAACTCCAACACCGTGTTCACTTCCCGGACTCCGTCGAGAAGAGACCATCACGGTTACACACGCGGTTGATGTATTTTACTTAAGGTCAACTTCAGGTTTTCTACAACCGGACATTAACAAATTCCCATCTGCCCATAACCACGGGCACGGCTTTCAAAAGTTCAAATCCCTGCAGGGGTGTCCCAACTTAGCCCATCACAAGCTCTCACGGTTAACGAAGGATATTCCTTCTAGCGGGAAGACCCGATCAGACTCGGAATCCCGGTTACAAGACATCTCGACAATGGTAAAACAAGTCCAGTAACACCGCCCGAATGTGCCGACAAATCCCGATAGGAGCTGCACATATCTCGTTCTCAGGGCACACTCAGATGAGACTAGCTACGAGTAAAACCAACCCTCAAGTTTCCCTGAGGTGGCCCCGCAGGCAGCTCAGTTCGGACCAACACTTAGAGGAGCACTGGCCCGGGGGGTGGGTTAAAATAAAGATGACCCTTGAGTCCGCGAAACCCAAGGGAAAAAGAGGCTAGGTGGCGAATGGTAAAACCAATGTTGGGCATTGCTGGAGGAGTTTTATTCAAGGCGAACTGTCAAGGGGTTCCCATTATAACCCAACCGCGTAAGGAACGCAACATCCGGGAACATAACACCGATATGACAGAAACTAGGGCGGCAAGAGTGGAACAAAACACCAGGCATAAGGCTGAGCCTTCCACCCTTTACCAAGTATATAGATGCATTAATTAAATAAGAGATATTGTGATATCCCAACAAAATGTCCATGTTCCAATAAGGAACATACTCCAATATTCACCTGCAACTAACAACGCTATAAGAGGGGCTGAGCAAAGCGGTAACATAGCCAAACAATGGTTTGCTAGGACAAGGTGGGTTAGAGGCTTGGCTTAACAATATGGGAGGCATGATAAGCAAGTGGTAGGTATAGCAGCATAGGCATAGCAAAAGAGAGAGCAACTAGCAAGCAAAGATAGAAGTGATTTCGAGGGTATGGTCATCTTGCCTGATATCCCGCAAGGAAGAAGAACGAGTCCACGAAGAAGACACACGGGCGAAGTTGAACGGATCCTCACAATCACGACGTTATCGGAACCAACCAGAAGAAGCAACACCGGAAAGAAGCACACAACATAGTAAACAACCACCACATAATCATGGCATGATGCACAACCAAGTATGATGCATGTCCGGTTTAATGAAGCATGGCATGGCAAAGTGCACAAGCAATCCTACAAATTAAGTGGAGCTCAATATGCCACGGAGTTGCATATTGAATAAAACACCACATGACTTATTTGATTCTCTCTCGTTTAGGTACTCAACAATATTAAATGTTGGTTAGCATGGCAAGAGGTGAAGCAAATGAAAACTACCTATCTAGGTAAGTTTAAATGAGGCCGGAACAACAAGCAACAAGTCCGGAAGAATCCTCATATGCATAATTTTAGGTTTGGTACTGTTCTGCCCTAAACCATATTTTAGAGTTGTTAAACATGCAAAGTGATGCCACCATGTTAAACTAGGCATTTTTCCAACCCATTTACATATAAAGTTTATTAAATTCCGAGTTACAGTTATTTAGTTATGAAATAAGGCATTTTAGCATGGCAAGGGCAAAAATTAAACAAACAACATTTTAAGCATTTTAAACATAGATGAAAATTGGATATTATGAAACTATATGAAATCCTAAGCATTTTAGATATATAGTTTGTTTAGTTTGGATGCATGCATATTTAGTTATTAACAATTCAAAATGATGGCATTCCTGTAATTATGCATGCAGTGGAAAAAATAACTAAATCCACAGGCAGGAAAAAAACAAGCATGGGCCCGAAGCATTAGAGTGCTGCGGCCAGAAGTGGAATCGGGCCCAAGTGTGCGTGCAACAGAAAAGAAAAACAGAGCGAAAATTGGGGCGCCTGGGACTCAAACCCTAGACCCCTCGGATGGATAGTGGCTGCGCCAGCCACTGGGCTAGCTATGTGTTCATGATGACAAGGGAGATCGGCAGAGGAAAAGCCATATGCGCATCGCGACCAGGACCAAAACTAAAGCGTGTGCACGGGGACTCGCCGGCGACGGGAGCTAGCAACAACCCCTTCTGGTTGCAGAGGTCCGGCGGGGGTGCGGAAATGTGCCAGGGTGCGTGTGGTGAAGCAACGACGCGAGGGTGTAGGTGTGGATGCGCAAGGCGGGGACGAACGACAGCTGCTCGCCGGTGTCGTGTGCGTGCTGAAGCAGAGAAAAACAGAGAAGGTGGCGATGTGCACGGAAAGCGGCGGAGGAGCTCGTCGGAGCTGATCCGGCATCCAAAACACACGATGGAGGGCGCGGATGGAAGCTACGCAACGGGGCGAACCCAGTCATACCAAGCATGCAACGGGAAGTGGACGGATTCCTCACCGACGACGGGGTTCCGCGGTGGTGCGCCTCGGGCTGCTACGGGGGGTGCGGGTTTGAACAAAGGAGCTGCTGCAGGACACAGCCTTTTGCATGTGTGTAGGCCGAGCTGCTGCTCATAGCCATGGCGGCCATGTGTGGTGAGGCAGGAGCTACAGTGGCGGGTGAAGCAGGGCAACGTGCATCGTGAGCGCGATGGGCGTGTGCTGCGAGCGTGAGTGCGCTGCCGTGGGTGAGCAGATGGACCCGCGCGTGCGTGCTGGGGGCGAGGCTCTCGAGCTTTCGCTCGCTGCTATGGTCATTCGCGACGCTCGCGGATCGACGACCTACGATGGTGCAGCCTTGGTACAAGAGAGAAGGGGGCGTAGATCATCACCGTGGGGCTGTAGGCGTCGGCGATTGGGTTGGGGAAGCGACGGAGACGTCGAAGAAAGGCGCGGGTGGGGCACTGTCCGTGAAGTAGGTGTAGCCGAAGACGACGAAGAGGACATCGTGGAAGGAGCTCCCGGACCCGAGTGGATGCGGGCGAGGTAGAAGGGACGGCGGACGTCGAGGAGGTTACCCCCGCATCGACGAACGGAGGCGGAAGGCTCTGGTCAGGCTGGGCTCGAGCTCGAGCTCGGCACGGCCATGGCGTCGGTAGGTGCGTGGGTGGACTTACCTTGGCGGCTGCAGGAGGAAGAGAAGGGTGGAATGGAGGGAGGAGGAGGTCTAGGGCACCGGGGCATATTTTATAGGGCATAGGGAGCTACTACGGCCGTCAAATCAAGGGTTGGTCTACATGGCTCCGGCGGATGCCCTGCCGTACGGGAGGAGGGAGATGAACAGGGGCTGGAGCGCTGGTGGGCTGTTTGGATTGAAAGGTAAGTGGGCTTTGAAGTAGGTAAGTGTGGCTGGGCTGCTTCGGCCCTGAAGCTGCTGCTCCTACTCTCTTTTCTATTTCATTTTCCTCAGACGGAGAATAAATAGAAAAGCACAGGGATAAAAGAGGGGTCTATGAGATATATAAGAATATCCCCAAGACGCTGGAATTATGCACTATTTGAAATAATTGGTTTGGGCACTTTTAGAGAAAGAAAATTATTGCAAGTTTGAATTAAATTTAAACTTGAGGCAATTTTGATTCCAACCAAATCAAATCCAAAAGGGCTGAAAATTGGTAGAGAGGGTGTAGGCAGGGTTTAAGATTAGTTGGGAAAGAATGAACATTAATGGAGGAGGGAATAATGACACTTGCAAAAACATGAAGGAAGAAGGAAGGGAGAGATGATGATACATGTGCATGGCTTGAGAGAGAGAGAGCAAAGGCTGAGAAAAGGGAAGAGAGAGAGACCCGGCGACTGTTTCCGGAGACCGAAAACGTCCGACGTTTGACCGACTATAATGTCGCTATAGTTATCCGTTGGGCTATCAAACGAACTCCGAATGTGATGAAACTTGGCAGGCGGCCTACCTACAACATAACAACACCGCACGCCAACTTTCAACCCATTCCGAGAACATTTTCCAGCCACTTATAATATAATAATTCGGACGTGCCGCGGGCGCGTGCGAGTGTGGTTGGCCTCAGAACGGAGAACAGACGGAACTGGGGGAACCCAGACGGATGCAAGTTTTGAAAACATGATGATGCAATGCACATGATGACATGATATGAGATGCATGACACGCAAGCAATGACAAGGCAACAACATCAAATAACTGGAGGACACCTGGCACATCGGTCTCGGGGCGTCACAACACTCCACCACTACGAGAGGATCTCGTCCCGAGATCTAGGATGGCACCGGAGGGAAAAGGAAGAGGAAGATAAGAGGTAAAACTAAGTTTCTTCTTTGACAAACGAGTGAAACCAAAGAACCTTGAAAAGGTTAAGCCACTTCGAGAAAAGAATACAAAGAAGATGAACAAGGTGAGACACTCCGTTAGGAAAGAGGAACGAAGAAGAACAAATTCGGGTAGTACACCGGTTGAAAAGAGATGAAAGTCTTGATAAAATGAAAGCACTTGAGTAGCGGGCACACACACTGGTTAAAAGGATAAGCATGAAAAGATTCTGATCTTCACAATTCGAGATGAATACTGAAAAGAGCAATATCGCAAAGCCTCCGGAAGAAATGAAAGAATGGAATGGACAAAGGGGAACAAGATCTTGAGAGATCATGCTTACAACAAAAGATGGAATGGAGATGTTGGATTACCAACAATGAAAAAATAATCTTGTAGTGGGCTTATGGAGAACAACTCAAAACTATGAGGTGAGATTCTACCACTCACGGGAAAACAATAGATTGGCTTGATATCAAGAAGGAGACGAGAAACTTATTCACCGGGAGGATAGATGAAGAACTTGGATCATTTATAAGCACCATAGATATCAACATCCTTAGGGAAGGCTTTAGGTCAAATATAACCCAAGATAATTCCAATGACGAGATTGATGGATCTAAAATACCTCACTCTTAACAACATGTGAATCATGAAACATGAACTCAAATTATCAAGAATGACATAATACCACCTCTAATGATACGGAAGAAAGAATTGCACTCCGGATACAAGATGAAGAATACTTGAGTTAAAAGAATCTCGATGAACACTTCAAGAAGGAATTAAATCCTTGATGACCCATCATGTAGAACCTTCATGAAGAACTCCGGTAAAAAAAAGAATAACGAAAATAAGGAGAAGTTGGAAACACAAGGTGAAACCTTGTAAAGATTTAGATGGATCTCCGTGATAATCAGAGCTTGGAACTCCGGGAAAGAAAGACGAGCACTTGGAACCAAGAATTTAATCATCATGAACAAACTCCGGAAGAAAAGATTAACATATGGATGAAACAAGAATAAGAATTACATTATGCTTATCCTTCACCAATTAAATTGATGACAATCAACGGATTTGACATATTACTTATTCTCGCGGAAAGGATTAAAGAGAGGTATAACTTGAGCTTGAGAAGGTCTTCAATGATCCACCGGTAGGATTGAAAAGAACGAAAGAGTTGATATGATGACGAATGACGAGAACTCTTGCACGAACCACCGTAGGAATTGGAAAGAAAGAGTCAATTGAGATTATAACAAAGGAAGAAGAATCTTGGAAGAGCCACTGGTAGAATTGAAAATGCACGAAGTAAAAGGGATGAATCACCGGTACGAATTAGAGAATGAACCAGGATACTTGAGGGGATTAGATACATAAGAACGAAGAGGTCACGAGTTGACAAGAGAATACTTGAATGATGCACCGGTAAGATTTGGAGAACGAGAGCTGAAAGCTGAGAATGAATAAGTCTTCTGAAATGATGGGCTTTGAAGGAAAGAAATGGAAAACAACTCATGAAATGCTCCGAGTGGGTGAAAAGAATTCTCACAATCGAAACAATTATGAGAGGATGGCCTCAAACTAGAATCACGAATCTTTGAGAGAACGGATAAGATATGGAGGAAAAAATTCTTCTTCGGTCTTCAAAATCTGAGAATGACAATGAGAAACACCACTGTGATTTTTGAGATACTCCGAAATGATAAATAGAAAGGTTGAACCAACGATGAAAAGGTTTTGACAGATCTTGGAGAAGACATTTGACTGATGATAATTCATTCTTACGTCAAACTTCGAAAAGAATTTTAAGGATATATCCAAGAGAATTAGAAGAGTCAGGTAAGATCCTGGGAAAAGACATGTGGGTTAGGGCCCACTCAAAAGATACACCGTTGAATGATTTAAAAGATAGATTGCGCCAGTTGAATTAAATGGCTTGAATAAGATAAGAACCTCGAAATATCTTGAACACTCCGGAACAATTGAATAGCGAGAAGTGGAAGATTATGAGGTGCACCGGCATGAGAAAAGATTGAAATACGGAAAAGAATATGATCAACATCGAAAGCTTGAATTGAATCCACCGGAGAAGAAAAGAATGAAGAATGACGAACGAGTAGAGCATTGTCAAGAGAACCACCGTGTAGGAACGTTAAGGAAAAGAATGGAGAGACTTCCATCGGTAAAATGGATAGTGGAAAAAAAATCTGGGCCCCGAAAAAAAAAGGGGGGGGGGGGGGGAAAAAACAAAGACAACTTGGGAATGGATGAAACAAACATCGTTGAGAAGAACTGATACTTGATCTTGCGGATGTTGAAATGTTCGGATCCACTTGAAGAGAAAACACGCCAGTTGAAAAGAATTAACATGACAATCTCGATTATCATGAAGGATTGGTATTCACATCGGAGTATGAGAACACCGTTTAGAGAAGATATGGAATCAACATTTGACTTCGAAGCAACTCGAATACCATAACTCAACACAAAACAAAGGATTGGCTTGCAAAATAAGCCGGAACAAACATATGATAGAGATTTCGTCCGAAGTTTTCGTGGTGGGGCCTACACAGGCTCGATTGTATAGCACCATCATGTACAAGGCAGTGCACATGACATACGAAGCGTCCCCGAGTCAGCATAGCCAAGGACTCTTTAGGACACAACGAGACCACTGTAAAACCAACCGTGGATAGGCGGACCACTAGACATCGAAGCCCAATTACATATCATACATCTGTCGGAAAGATATCCTAAGAGCTACTTGAATTCCCACTTATGAACTCCCGAAACTTTCCGGTTATGCAATCGGGTGTTGGGGATACACGGGAAGCATAATATCTCACCCAAAACTAGCAAATCCTACATCCAGCTGTATCCATCCTTCAACAGATAACCAAGAAACCTTCGGAAATCGTTTACCTCAACCTTCGAAAAGCATCCGTTATACGAGTTATGGCAATACTCCCGAACTCCCGCCCCAGTACTGGGTGGCGTCGAGGTTATCTCACCAACAACTGCATAAAAGAGATTTTCGATGTCGGCGAAACTAAACTCAGGTATTCCAGAACTGCAACGATAAAATTGTGACGACAACACCTCGGAGCTCAACTCCCCGGGACAGTGCCACAACCCCTAAATGTCAGGAGGCACCAAGAACAATGTTCTCGTCACAAAACTATCGGAACGATTCCAAGATACCCGCGTGATCATAACTCTCCGATATATATAATCCTAAATGACTCAAAACATTTTTCTAGACTCAACAACGTCAGCTATTCGATCAAGCAGGGGGATCCTAAGGTCGGGGAAGGCTCTGATTACCAACTTGTAACGCCCTCGATGCGGCTATATCTCCCACGTGTCGAAGCATGACTTAGAGGCATAACCACATTGAAAGCAGTGTCGCAAGTGAGGTAATCTTCACACAACCCATGTAATACATAAGGGAAAGTGATACATAGTTGGCTTACAATCGCCACGTCACACAATACATGAAGACAACATTACATCAACCAGATACAATCAAGGTCCGACTACAGAACCAAAATAAAAGAAGACTACCCCAAATGCTACACAGATCCCCGATCGTCCCAACTGGGCTCCACTACTGATCAACTGGAACGAAACAACACAAAGGACAAGATCTTCATCGAGCTCCTCCTTGAGCTTGGTTGCGTCACCTGCTCGGTAACGTCGGCACCTGCAAACTGGTTTTGGAAGTATCTGTGAGTCACAGGGACTTAGCAATCTCACACCCTCGTGATCAAGACTATTTAAGATTATAGGTAAGGGTAAAAGGTATGAGGTGGAGCTGCAGCAAGCGACTAGCATATTTGGTGGCTAACATATTCGCAAAAGAGAGCGAGAAGAGAAGGCAAAAGCACGGTCGAGAAACTATGATCAAGAAGTGATCCTAGAACAACCTACGTCAAGCATAACTCCAACACCGTGTTCACTTCCCGGACTCCGCCGAGAAGAGACCATCACGGTTACACACGCGGTTGATGTATTTTACTTAAGGTCAACTTCAGGTTTTCTAAACCGGACATTAACAAATTCCCATCTGCCCATAACCGCGGGCACGGCTTTCGAAAGTTCAAATCCCTGCAGGGGTGTCCCAACTTATCCCATCACAGTCTACTACACAACCTTCTTCTTGTAGACGTCGTTGGGCCTCCAACTGCAGAGGTTTGTAGGACAGTAGCAAATTTCCCTCAAGTGGATGACCTAAGGTTTATCAATCCGTAGGAGGTGTAGGATGAAGATTGTCTCTCTCAAGCAACCCTGCAACCAAATAACAAAGAGTCTCTTGTGTCCCCAACACACCCAATACAATGGTAAATTGTATAGGTGCACTAGTTCGGTGAAGAGATGGTGATACAAGTGCAATATGGATGGTAGATATAGGTTTTTGTAATCTGAAAATATAAAAACAGCAAGGTAGCAAGTGATAAAAGTGAGCGTAAACGGTATTGCAATGATAGGAAATAAGGCCTAGGGTTCATACTTTCACTAGTGTAAGTTCCCTCAACAATAATATCATAATTTGATCACATAACTATCCCTTCCCTCAACATGCAACAAAGAGTCACTCCAAAGTCACCAAAGCGAACGAACGAAGAGATTATGGTAGCACGAAACCACCTCAAAGTTATTCTTTCCAATCAATCCGTTGGGCTATTCTATAAGTGTCACAAACATCCCTAGAGTTCGTACTAGAATAACACCTTAAGACACAAATCAACCAAAACCCTAATGTCACCTAGATACTCCAATGTCACCTCAAGTATCCGTGGGCATGATTATACGATATGCGTCACACAATCTCAGATTCATCTATCTATTCAACCAACACAAAGGACCTCAAAGAGTGCCCCAAAGTTCTACCGGAGAATCACGACGAAAACGTGTGCCAACCCCTATGCATAGGTTCATGGGCGGAACCCGCAAGTTGATCACCAAAACATACATCAAGTGAATCATGTGATATCCCATTGTCACCACAGATATTCACGGCAAGACATACATCAAGTGTTCTCAAGTCTTTAAAGACTCAATCCGATAAGATAACTCCAAAGGGGAAACTCAATTCATTACAAGAGAGAAGAGGGGGGAGGAGAAACATAATATCCAACTATAATAGCAAAGCTCGCGATACATCAAGATCGTATCGTCTCAAGAACACGAGAAAGAGAGATCAAACACATAGCTACTGGTACATACTCTTAACCCCGAGGGAGAACTACTCCCTCCTCATCATGGAGAGCACCGGGATGATGAAGATAGCCACCGGAGAGGGATTGCCCCCTCCGGCAGGGTGCCGGAACGGGTCTAGATTGGCTTTCGGTGGCTACGGAGGCTTCTGGCGACGGAACTCCCGATCTAATCTCCGTTCTGGAAGTTTTAGGGTACGACGATATATATAGGTGCAGGTGAAGGAAATATGCCCTAGAGGCAATAATAAAGTTATTATTTATTTCCTTAAATCATGATAAGTGTTTATTATTCATGCTAGAATTGTATTAACCGGAAACATAATACATGTGTGAATACATAGACAAACAGAGTGTCACTAGTATGCCTCTACTAGACTAGCTCGTTAATCAAAGATGGTTATGTTTCCTAACCATGAACAAAGAGTTGTTATTTGATTAACGAGGTCACATCATTAGTTGAATGATCTGATTGACATGACCCATTATATTAGCTTAGCACCCGATCGTTTAGTATGTTGCTATTGCTTTATCCATGAATTATACATGTTCCTATGACTATGAGATTATGCAACTCCCGTTTGCCGGAGGAACACTTTGGGTACTACCAAACGTCACAACGTAACTGGGTGATTATAAAGGAGTACTACAGGTGGCTCCAAAGGTAGATGTTGGGTTGGCATATTTCGAGATTAGGATTTGTCACTCCGATTGTCGGAGAGGTATCTCTGGGCCCTCTCGGTAATGCACATCACTTAAAGCCTTGCAAGCATTGCAACTAATGAGTTGGTTGCAGGATGATGTATTACGGAACGAGTAAAGAGACTTGCTGGTAACGAGATTGAACTAGGTATTGGATACCGACGATCGAATCTCGGGCAAGTAACATACCGATGACAAAGGGAACAACGTATGTTGTTATGCGGTCTGACCGATAAAGATCTTCGTAGAATATGTGGGAGCCAATATGGGCATCCAGGTCCCGCTATTGGTTATTGACCGGAGATGTGTCTCGGTCATGTCTACATTGTTCTCGAACCGTAGGGTCCGCACGCTTAATGTTACGATGACAGTTATTATGAGTTTATGCATTTTGATGTACCGAAGGTTGTTCGGAGTCCCGGATGTGATCACGGACATGACGAGGAGTCTTGAAATGGTCGAGACGTAAAGATTGATATATTGGAAGCCTATGTTTGGACATCGGAAGTGTTCCGGGTGAAATCGGGATTTTACCGGATTACCGGGAGGGTTACCGGAACCCCCTGGGAGCCAAATGGGCTAACATGGGCCTTAGTGGAAAGGTGAGAAGGCAGCCCACATAGGGCTGCGCCTCTCCCCCTCTCCCTAGTCCTATTAGGACTAGGAGAGGGGCCGGCCACCTCTCTCTCCCTCTCCCCTTTAAAGGAATCCTATTAGGAATAGGATTGAGGAGGGGAGTCCTACTCCCGGTAGGAGTAGGACTCCTCCTGCGCCTCCCTCCTTGGCCGGACAGCCTCCCTCCCTTCATCCTTTATATACGGGGGCAGGGGACACCCCAAGACACACAAGTTGATCCTTGAGATCATTCCTTAGCCGTGTGTGGTGCCCCCTGCCACCAAATTCCACCTCGATCATACCGTTACAGTGCTTAGGCGAAGCCCTGCGTCGGTAGTACATCAAGATCGTCACCACGCCGTCGTGCTGACGGAACTCTTCCTCGACGCTTTGCTGGATCGGAGCCCGAGGATCGTCATCGAGCTGAACGTGTGCTAAGAACTCGGAGGTGCCGGAGTAACGGTGCTTGGATCGGTCGGATCGGGAAGAAAACGTACGACTACTTCCTCTACGTTGTGTCAACGCTTCCGTTGCGATCTACAAGGGTACGTAGATCATACTCTCCCCTCGTTGCTATGCATCACCATGATCTTGCGTGTGCGTAGGAAATTTTTTGAAATTACTACGTTCCCCAACAGCAGGAAGTACGTCGGAGGAGCCACGGGGGCCCCACAAGGTAGGGGGCGCGCCCTAGGGGGGTGGGCACACCCCCCACCCTCGTGGGCAGCCCGTGTCTCCCCTGACGTGCACTCCAAGTTCCCTGGGTTGCTTTCCTTCCAAAAATAATTTCTCCAGTTGATTTCGTTCCGTTTCGACTTCGTTTGATATTCCTTTTCTTCGAAACACTGAAATAGGCAAAAAAACAGCAAATCTGGGCTGGGCCTCTGGTTAAAATGTTAGTCCCAAAAGTAATATAAAAGTGGATAATAAAGCCCAATATTGCCCAAAACAGTAGATAATATAGCATGGAGCAATCAAAAATTATAGATACGTTGGAGACGTATCACCAACCTTGTAACACTGCGATTTGTCAAAATATGAAGCTAAAATCACTAGCAGTATCTAATTTTTGCAACTAAAATTCAGTAATTAAGCACAGATGGAGGCGAGGAGGCATGTTCAGCCAGGCGTGCAGTGAGCGACGCAGTACTATTCGATTTGACAGCGGGTGGCGCAGTTCTAGATACAGCTTTAATGCAGACGAGGGAGAGGGTAGTTGTTCCCAAAATGTTGAACGACCAATGATGCATCCTCCTTCAATTAGCATCATGTGAATGCATGAGGGAAGTAATGGGAGGACCGGGAAAAGAGAGGTAGCACGATGTGAATGCAACGCAGTTTGCACTCATATAAAGGCGCCCCTCCATTCCAATGCATCTACCACATCGTACACACCTAAGCATTTTCCTAAGCACCTACAATAATAAGCACAAAAGTGCCCACTCCAGACCCATGGTGGCGATGCCCGCGAGCAGCCAGCAGCTGTGCCAGATGGTCCACGACGCCGGCCTGCGGCATGGCACCATGGATCATCTTCATATAGTGTTGGTGACCGGCTGGTGGATGGCCACCGTCGACACCAGCTACGACTCTTAGTTGGACCAGATGATCATTCCCACCACCAACAGGTTCGCCGTCGTCAAGAAGCTCGCGGACGACATCACCGTACTCCTCCAGCCCCGCGCCTGGTCTCCTCATTGTCTGCCACCCTAATCGGCCTCCATGGTCGGAACCTCTTTCAAGCACTGGTGGCCCTACGACTACCCGCCGACACCATGAAGAATGTCCACCTGGAGGTCGCGCTCGCCGTGAGGCACCTCGCCCTGCAAGAAACCATCGACCTACACATCCATGTGTATGAGAGAATCGTGTACATAGGTATCTACAAGGCCAGTGAGGACGCTATGACGTTGGCCTTCTTCAGCCGGCTGGAAGCCTTGGATGCCTTTGTTGAGAAGCACCTTGATCTCTCCACAAAAGCCACCGCTCCTTAGCCACCGGTCGGTAGCCCGGCTGGCGCACTGAGTTGAGGAGGAGGTGGTCGTACGTTGATGGATGCATCTTTCTTCTCGCTTCCTGTAACCACCACTGTGATCGCATCACCGTGGTCTTAATTCTTATTTTGCTATTGCATTCTCGTTCCAGTCAATACAGACATGTGTGATCCCTTTGCTCAATATAGACATGTCTGTTCCAGTCTTATTTTGATTGGCTTGAATGAAGGTATATCCCGCCGTTAGGCGCCGCGGCGCGCTCTGCTCGCGTCCGTTGGCGCCGTCGGCTTGTGGACAGCTTTTCCTTGCGTGTTCAACTGCTATATGCGGAGCGCTCTGCTCGTGTCCCTCCGCGCGCGCTCTGCCAGCGGTTGGGCCACGCGCATTGGGCGTGCGCACGATCACGTCAGGGGGCCCATATGCATGCGGTTGCACCGCACGCGTTTCCACGCGATGTATTTACGTGCGGCATGTTGGAGTTACATGCTGTAAATTAGAACTGCCATCAGGGCATGCCGATATTCCTGGCCGTCCGGCTTCCCCTTTAATTCCCGCGGCCATTATAACCTTAGTCTCTTCAACCTTTCGATCGCGCCCCACAACACAACAAGCACACCCACGATGACACATAGAGAGGGGATGTCCCGCGCCGCTCCAATGGAGTTTGGCGAGCATAGAGTGGATACCCACGCGAGGGAGACGGATCTCTCGGTGGTGTACACCATTGACCCGGCCGTGGTGGACGACTACATCAACAGCGTTGAGCAGTTGCTTGCTGGAGAAAAGTACAAGGTAGTCGGCATCGACCTCTAGTACACTGCCGGTTGTCCCGGCATAGATCAGAAGGTTGCCATCGCCCAGTTGTGTGTGCGCCATCATGTCCTCATCTACCACTACTGCATGGCCACAAAGCCTTGCGACCGTTTCAACAAGTTTGTCAACAGCACTGACTACAAGTTCGCCACGGTGGATACCACCAATGATGTAAAATCGCTCAGTGTTACGGGCTTGGCCTGCAAGAACCTTGTCGAAATCTATGACCACTACAGGGTCTGGGGCAGCACGAAGAAGGACTCCCTGGTCGAACTCGCCTCGGCCATCATCGACCCCTACTACGAAAAGATGAAGCAGGATGCCTAGAAAACAAGTCCAGTATCCTGGCACGGGGCCTAGATGCAGCAACTGGATGAACCTCACCTCAGGTTCGCGACCAAGAGCGTGTACACATGCTACGAGATGCACAGGCGGATCGTTGACATGAGGAAGTGCCTCATTACCAAAATCGACAAGCTCGGGTCGAGCCACAAGCAGAGCAAGCGTCACAAGGAGTAGATGATGATCAGATGATCGTTTATGCTAGTTAATCATGCATGTAATATATAGTTTACTTTATTGTTGGTGTGTGTAAATGCCATGTATGTAGTAGCCACCTATGTAATTATGCATGTAATAGTTTACTTTGGTGTGTGCAAATGCCATGGTTGTAGTAGCCACCTATGTAAGTGGATGTTTAATTTGGTTAAGCAAGCATGTCCTTATAAGTGTGTGTGTGTCTATATATATATATATGTTGTCCTGTATGCAATCCCATCGCACAACATACACATCTTGTTAAGTTGAACCGTTTATGTTCTCTTGTGTCAACGTAAACAGTTCATCCGAGTGAACTGCATGCCGTATATCGCACACACCTTGATCTGGCTGACCGTTTCTTTTGTGTTGCCTAATCACAAATAGTTCATCCGAGTGAACCGTATGTTTCATATCGCACACACCTTCATCTGGTTGCCCGTTTCTTTTGTTTTGCCTAATCACAAACAGTTCATCCGATTGAACCGTATGCTGTGTATCGCACACGCCTCCATCTGGTTGCCTGTTTCTTTTGTTCCTCCTCATCGCAAATAGTTAATTAAACCGAACCGTATGCCCTTCATCGCACACGCAACTAAAATCTGAGCCGTGTTTGATGCATCCTCCATTGCAAACGTTTTGCACCTTTTTTGACGGTTGTCATACACCACCGTTTGCGATTATTGCATCACACACAGTTTCTCGAAGCGTCTCTAATCGTAGTGACGCATTAGCAGCATCCTGCAGTAGTGATGAGTTGTAGAATAGTATTGCATAATGAGCTCATCATTCCATTTGGTAAGCTTCTGTCCCACAAACTTGTCCACTCCACATGATCTGAAGCTCTCATGCACTCCTGGAAAGTGGTCTTCATTCTCATCGATGTACTCCCAATCAGCCCACTTCATATCACACACAATGGGCTTCATGTCAAGCAAGATGGTCTCATAGAAATCCTGCTGCTCCTTGGTATGGAACCTCTAGTCCACAGCAGTCTTTCTCCTCACAGCATATGGATTAGATTGTCTCCAAAGTCTGAGACTTGCATCCTTCCTGATGTTCATGTCTTCTGCCACTGGATGACTGTCATCATGATCTGGAATCTTAGGTTTGAGCTTCCTAAGCACTTGGGCTTCAGCATCTTCTTCATCAATCTCAAGCACTGTGGCCTTGTTCTTCTCAGCAGCTGGAATATTTCTTGGGCTTCTCTTGGGCTTTGAAGTCTTTGAAGCTTGAGCAGAAGCTTTGGGGGTAGTCTTGGGCTTTGAAGGGGCAACCCTAGACTTGATGGCATCCCCCATCGGCTTTTGAGTCTTTGATGCTGGTGCAACATCCTCTTCATCTTTAGCTGTATCTCTCATCATAGAGGATCTACCAATAACTTTGGCAATGGTCTTCTTGACTCTCTCTTTCCTTTTCTTACCCTCTCCAGCAATGTCTTCAACATTTGACTAGGAAGTATCAACATTTGAGGATTTGGCCTTTAAGGTTGGCACCCTCTTTCCAGGGGCCTTCTTGTGCATACCAGGTTTGGTGGATGCAGCTGAGCCAAATTCCTTCTTAACAACCCTTTTCTTGGAGCTCACTTCCTCCTCGGTAGCAACATAGTCCTCATCCTCTGAGTCTGAGTTTCTCTTCTTTCTTGTCCTTGTAGCTTCCTTGGGAAAATTGCTTAGAGTGCTCCTGTTGCCATCATCATAGCTGCTAGAGGGACTAGTGCCCTCACTCAGGTTCATCTGCTCTTCTGACTTGTTTTGGCTATCACTCTGGTCAGACATACTGGCAAAGCAAACTAACTGCTGACCCTGTGAATAGATATAGATGAGGCAGAGTGGATGAGCATCACAAAGTGCAGAGGTTTTTCAAAACAAATGAGTCAAAAACTTAGTTTTAGTTTTCCAAAGAAAGCATTTCGGAGCTACCGATTTGTTAAACTCGATGACACCGAAGCAACTTTTGGAGTCTAAACTAGTGAAATCGGTCAGACCGAGACACAGTTCGGTGACGCCGAGATTGCTAGGGTTTCACTAAGAGTTGAACTCGGTCGCACCGATTTGCAACTTTCGGTCAGACTGAAAAATGCAAGTGCAATGGCCTAAGCCGAATCGGTGAGACCGATTTCCACAACTCGGTCAGTCCGAGATGAGTTCGGCGGGAACCTAACCCTAATTTTTGAATCAAATCTAATCTATGGGATGTTCTCTGGACAGGATGATCTCAAACATGGCAAGAAACATGGCATTAACCTTGTGCTTAGAATCGGAGGTAAAAAGAATGCACAAGGGGTCAAACTCATACCCTAGTTCAATGACGAGCTCGCTACAGCGGCAACAACGGCGTTGAATCTGTTGATGGCGATGGAAACTAGCGGCGGGAGGTCAATGGCGACGAGAGGACGATTCAGAGACCAGAGGCGGCAGAGCAGGACACGCGCAGGATGAAGGGTTTTGGAGAAGTTTCCAAAATTCAACCCATCGGTATATATATCCTGACACTGTCGGCGTGACCAAGTGGAACAACTCAGAGGCACCGAGATGCAGAATCACAAGCGGTCACTACAACTCGATGTGACCGAAAAGTTCTAATGGGTTGCACCGAGATTGAAAACCTAGATCAACTTAGTGAACTCGGTCAGACCAAAAAGGATGAATCAGTCGTACCGAAATGCACAAAGAGGTTTTGGAAGTTTAAGTCTTATGACGAATCGGGGACTCCGTCTCCTCACACAGAGTGTTCGAATCTGACTTGATCAAACTTTGTGATGTAGCATGAATAGGGTTTGAGACGAGAAAAGCATAGATAGCTAGAGGAGGTTCTTAGGCATTCTTGTCCATCCATTTGGCAAAAGAAAAGAAATAGCCAAAAAATCAAAGCAACAAATGGATGTCCTCGAATGAGTAAAATATGCAATCAGCACGCTCACACAATAAAATGGCAAATGAAATATGTGGCAAAGCATGCACAAACACTCTATCGGTGGAAACGACACCTGTGGAATCACTGGGATCCCTTCTATGGTTGGCGGGCGTGGAGTTGTGCAAAGAGCGGGTCTAGTAGCCAGCGCAAAGATCGTTTACCCAGGTTTGGGTCGCAAGGATGCGTAATACCCTAGTCCTGCTTTCGTATATATTTGAGTGTTCTTGAGCTTCCGAACTAGCTGCGGTGCGTGCGTAGTCCCAAAAATCCGAATCCTCCTCCAGTACGCCTCGGGCCTCCTTTTATAGTCAAAAAGGGGTCGCCACAGTGGCGCAGAGGAGGTGGAAAGGTAAACAGTGTACATGCTTATCATCTGTCATTATGGGACAAGGCGCATTAAATGCGCATCTTAGGTGTCCCGTTGCTTTATTGGGGATGGTAACGAGGCCCATCCCATCCGTCGCCGTTCCGCCTCGCTCCGACACACGTCCAGGCCAACGAGGCATGCAGCACCACGTAAGCTGGTAGGTTGCTGAGATGGCGTGGTGGTAGGGTCTTCACGAAGATTTGCATGCCACCACGCAGGTGCTTGACTAGTTGGACTAGGAGCCATGTACTACCACGTGGGTATTTGCCTTAGTTGGTGGGCCGACCACTGAGCTGGGGCGACGATGGGGCGGCAAGGGCTTGCCGCAGTCTTGCGTATATTCCCGGCTAGGGTCTTGCCGGGGTCTTGTGATCGCCCTCGACAAGAGTCTTGCCGGGTCCATGCAAGTGTTTTCAGCAAGGAGCCTTGTCAGGGCCTCGGGGGCATCCTCGGCAAGGGCGCTTGCGATTGTCTTGTCTTCTGGTCATCGTCTAGTCTTGTAGGCTCTTTATCTTCACAAAGATTTGTACGTCGTCATGGAGGTGCCTCCCGAGCCTTGGTTCCAATGTGGTTGATGGTGTTGGAACCCTTGGGCTCAAGGGTGGCGCGCTCTGCTGGCGTTGGGCAAGTTGCCCCAGCAAGGCTCTTGCCGGGGCTGCGGAGGCCGCCCGGCAAGGCTCTTGTCGGGGGAGTCCACCTTGCCCTCTTGCTCTCGTGTCTCTGGTCTTGGCATTGTTGTGATTGTATTGTGCTTTTGTTTCCTCTGCCCCGCTAGGTATGGCCGCAGGCACGGCTCTAACTGTCCGTGCACAAGTAAAGGGGAACAAAAGAGAGCCCCTACTTTTGTGCACCGACAGGAGCCCCCGGGCATGGGCCATACATAAGCACGACGCGTTGTTGGGCTAGGCCCAAAACGGTGCGCGCGCATGCGGGGCCGAGTTTTACTGCTGTAACTTTCTCGCCCGTTCGTCGCACTTCTCCATGACCCGTGTCGAATGCGCGACGTGGGGGTCATGCATGATGTGGGGGTCATGCGTGGGGGTGGTTGCTGCCCTCATGCGTCACAGCGTGGTAAAGAGGCGGCTCGCGCCTTCCCCATAAAAAGAGGAAAACGCAGGGGCACGGCTCACTGAGTGGACTCGAGTGGTGGCCTTCAAGGCGCCCGTGCCCCATGATCACGGGGTGGAAAATGGTCGCCTCACTCGCCCCTCGATTTCTGCTTGCTCGCCATGTGTCCCCCTTGCCTCGGAGATAGTAGGCGGCGGATGCGCGGGGCACAGGCCTTAAATAACGAGGCGGGAAATCGGGTCGCCACTGATTGGAGCAGCGGGTCGGTCTCGATTCCCTGCGCCCCTGATGGCTGGAGTGGTTGAGTGGGGCGGACCGCCTCTTTATAAGAAGGGGAGGGGGATGGTATCCCTCAATCTTTCATCATCCATCTCCTTCCACCTTGGCTCCTTTCTTTCTTCCGCTATGGCGAGAGGGCGCGCCGGCACTTCTACGGTGGTGACGCGGGTCTTCGCCCGATAGCGCGCCCCTCCTTCCCAAGAGCTCGTGGCGGCGGAGCCGGCCACGAGAGGAAGGGGGAGGGGGCGAGGCCGGGGTCGCCGTGGCGCTCGGGGGAGAGGAGGACGGGGCGGTGCGCCGGCCTCGCCTTTGCCAGCGGTCCCTCCCCCAATGGAGGGCCACGTCAGGGACCAGCCCCGCGAGTTCTTCATCAGGCTGCACCGGCCAGTGCGCCGTCGTCTTCGTCTCCCTGCTCCATTTGCTCGGGAGATGGAGCTTGATCCGCCACAGACTCTGAGGTTGCAGGGGCTGCGGAAATGGCGGCACGCAGGTTGATGTCGACTTCCCCGCCCCTCACGTCATGTACCTTCGACGCGGATGGAAGACCTTCGCTCGTGTCCACAGCCTCATGGAGGGGCTCGTTCTCTACTTCAAATTAATGGAGAACGTCCTGCTCTCCGTCAAGGTCTTTGGGCACTTTGGAACTCGCCTAAAGTGTTGCGTGGAGAGCTCCTCTGATGATGAAGACTCCTCCTTAAGCGGAACTGATGAGGAGGACAGCGACAACGACGATGAGGGCGTCGAGCGGGGGGGGACGCCGACTCTGACTCTGACTGACCGCGTCGCCCCTCCCTTGGCCACGCGACCTGCCGAGGGCCTTCCTCGTAAAGCTCTACATCGGCGCGTTCCCCATCGTCCCCTTTTTGCCTTCACCTGCCGCACCTGGGTGGAAAAGGGGCAAGAACAGGGATCACGGGGCACTTATCTTTTTTTAATTTTTAAGCCTACGGGCCTTTGTAAGATTTAAATCTCGTAACCCCCTTGCTCATGTATGCATTCTGTGCGAATTGTACTTGTAAGCAACGTATTAATGAGGAGAAGGGTGTTTGCCGGGTTTTGTTTGTGCGTGGGCGAGGGCCACACCAAGGAACGAGTCCTCGTTATCTTAAGATAAACACTGTACCCTGGCAACAATCCTTGCCGTCTTTCTGCTCTATAGCTCGGCTACACTTACGCCCTTGGCGGAGGTAGGGGCTGAGTAAGATTAGGCCCTTCGCTCGTCCCCTTCCCATCGCACTACAACCAAGTTCCGGCCCAAAGTAAGGTTTTCGGACACGGGACAGAGGGAGCAAGATGGTATGAGAGCGTGTGAAGTCTCGTACGTTCAAGTTTCATACGGAGGCACGGAGTGGGGAAAAAGACTTATCTGATGTCGCAGCCCCCGGCAACCTTGGCTTGCCATGATCGGATCTTTAGACCTGTAGCCCCTGGCAACCTTGGCTTGTCGGGGTCGGGGTGTCGGCCTGTTCTCTTTCTTCCAAACAGCTCAGCAGAAGTGTCCATGCACCCTGCGAACCAAAAAGGACGGGAAGGAATAGAAAGATGCATACTCGACCTCTATGCTAAGGGTTAGTCGCCGCCAAGAACTATCAACCCTAACACAGAGAGAGACTCAACCTAGCATGCATGCTAAAACTTAGGGCGCCAGCGCTTCATTTATTTATGCTCAGGATTTGCGCCTGGCTTTGTACAAAGGGTTACATGCCTTGCTGACAAGGCTTGTACAAAAGGTGGTTTGCCGGGGAGCCTGGCAACCGCACCTTATGGGTAAAACTTGCGAAGATGTTCGATGTTCCAGGAGTTGCTCACTGGAATACCATCTTCGGTCTCCAGGCGGACTCCGCCGGGCCTGGTGACTCGTATTACCCGATAAGGGCCTTCCCACTTTGGCGTCAACTTGTTGGAATTCTTGGCCGACTGAACGTGTCGAAGAACAAGGTCGTCTTCCTCAAAGCTTCGGGCACGAACCTTGCCGCTATGATAGCGGCGCAAGGCTTGCTGGTAGCATGCAGCTCGCACAGCCACCCGAAGATGATCTTCCTCAAGGAGAGTTGCGTCATCTTGCCACAACTGCTCTTGCTCAAGCTCATCATAAGCAAGCACTCGAGGTAACCTATGCATGACTTCCATGGGGAGAACTGCTTCTGCCCCGTCAACAAGGGAGAAAGGGGTCTGGCCGGTGGCTCGATTTGGTGTCATTCTGATTGACCAAAGAACCGCTGGCAATTTATCAATCCAGTGCCGTCCGCACTTACGTAGCCCGTCAAAAGTTCTTGTCTGGAGGCCTCCCAATACTTCAGCATTCGCCCTCTCAGTCTGGCCGTTGCTTCGTTGGTGTGCAACAGAAGCAAAACAGACCTTGCTACCGAGGTCCTGGATGTACTGCATGAAGGTGTGGCTCGTGAACTGCGTGCCGTTATCGGTGATGACTCTATTTGGCACACCAAAACGGCAGACTAGTCCTTTGAAGAACTCGACGGCCGACTGTGCTGTCACCTTTTTCACTGCCTCCACCTCCAGCCACTTTGTGAACTTGTCGATTGTGATGTATAAGTACTCAAAGCCCCCGACAACATGGGGAAAGGGGCCCAGTATGTCGAGCTCCCAGACCAAGAATGGCCAGGAAAGAGGGATTGTCTGGAGAGCTTGAGCTGGTTGATGACGCTTCTTTGAATGGAACTAGCATGCTTCACACTTGGTTACTAAGGCCGTTGCATCCTGGAGGGCGGTGGGCCAGAAGAAACCTTGCTGGAATGCCTTGCCAGCAAGGGCCCTTGACCCTATGTGGGAGCCACATATGCCTCTGTGGATCTCTGCCAACAGCTCCAATCCTTCCTCCCGGGGAATGCACTTCAATTTCACACCGTTCGGCCTTTTTCTGTACAGAACATCGTCGACGAACTGATACATGTCAGATCGACGGGCTACTTTCTCCGCCTCTTCCTGCTCCTCAGGAAGTTCCACTGTTTGGAGGAATCGGACGGTATGATGTGCCCATGCCGGAGCCTGGGGCTCGATGACAAGGGCAAAAGGCGTTTCCTCTGCCATGGGAGCGGTTGTCTCTACGGCCAGGGCTTGATGCCCTGCCGGAGTCTATTGCCCCATGGCAGGCCCAGTGTCCACGGCAACGTCTTTGCCGGCGGCTCCTAGGAGCTCGGCAGGAAAGTACTTGCCGGGGCCTGATTTCCTTCGCTTGTTCTGCCCTGTCGATGGTTCAACAGATGGTTGAGTTAATCGAAGCACAAAAGTACCTGGTTCCACGGGCAATTTGAAGGTAGTGCTTTTTGACAAGTAGTCGGCGATGTCGTTCTCCAGTCGGGGAACATGCTCCACTTGTATACCGTCAAAACGCTCTTCCAGCTTCCTCACTTCATCTACGTAGTGATACGTCCATTTTGCATCACGCTTTTATATCAATATTTATTGCATTATGGGCTGTTATTACACATTATGTCACAATACTTATGCCAATTCTCTCTTATTTTACAAGGTTTACATAAAGAGGGAGAATGCCGGCAGCTGGGATTCTGGGCTGGAAAAGGAGCAAATATTAGAGACCTATTCTGCACAGCTCCAAAAGTCCTGAAACTTCACGGAAGTCATTTTCAGAATATATAAAAAATAATGAGCGCAAGAAGTTCCACAGGGGGGCACACCCTGCCCACGAGGGTGGGGGGCGCGCCCTAACCCCCTGGGCGCGCCCCCTACCTCGTGGGCCCCCTGGTGGCCCTCTGATGCCCATCTTCTGCTATATGGAGTCTTTCGATGAGGAAAAAATCATAAGCCAGCTTTCGGGACGAGACTCTGCCGCCACAAGGCGGAACCTTGGCGGAACCAATCTAGGGCTCTGGCGGAGCTGTTCTGCCGGGGAAACTTCCCTTCGGGAGGGGGAAATCACCGCCATCGTCATCACCAACGATCCTCTCATCGGGAGGGGGTCAATCTCCATCAACATCTTCACCAGCACCATCTCCTCTCAAACCCTAGTTCATCTCTTGTATGCAATTCTTGTCTCTGAGTCCGAGATTGGTACCTGTAGGTTGCTAGTAGTGTTAATTACTCCTTGTAGTTGATGCTAGTTGGTTTATTTGGTGGAAGATCATATGTTCAGATCCTATATGAATATTAATACTCCTTTGATTATGAACATGAATATGCTTTGTGAGTAGTTACGTCTGTTCCTAAGGACATGGGGGAAGTCTTGCTATTAGTAGTCATGTGAATTTGGTATTCGTTCGATATTTTGATGAGATGTATGTTGTCTCTCCTCTAGTGGTGTTATGTGAACGTCGACTACATGACACTTCACCATTATTTGGGCCTAGAGGAAGGCATTGGGATGTAATAAGTAGATGATGGGTTGCTACAGTGACAGAAGCTTAAACCCTAGTTTATGAGTTGCTTCATAAGGGGCTGATTTGGATCCATATGTTTCATGCTATGGTTAGGTTTACCTTAATACTTTTGTTGTAGTTGCGGATGCTTGCAATAGAGGTTAATCATAAGTGGGATGCTTGTCCAAGTAAGGACAGAACCCAAGCACCGGTCCACCCACATATCAAATTATCAAAGTACCGAACGCGAATCATATGAACGTGGTGAAAGCTAGCTTGACGATAATTCCCATGTGTCCTCGGGAGCGATTTTCTCTATATAATAATTTGTCTAGGCTTGTCCCTTGCTACAAAAAGGATTGGGCCACTTTGCTGCACTTTATTTACTTTTGTTACTTGTTGCTCGTTACAAATTATCTTATCACAAAACTATCTGTTACCTATAATTTCAGTGCTTGTAGAGAATACCTTGCTGAAAACCGCTTATCATTTCCGTCTGCTCCTCGTTGGGTTCGACACTCTTACTTATCGAAAGGACTATGATAGATCCCCTATACTTGTGGGTCATCAAGACTCTTTTCTGGCGCCGTTGCCAGGGAGTGAAGCGCCTTTGGTAGGTGGAATTTGGTAAAGAAAAATTTATATAGTGTGCTAAAATTTACTGTCACTTGTTACTATGGAAAGTAATCCTTTGAGGGGCTTGTTCGGGGTATCTTCATCCCGACCAGTAGAGCAAAGAGTTGCTCCTCAATCTATTGAACCTACTGAAAATGAAAATTTCTACTTTGAGATTCCTTCGGGTATGATAGAAAAATTGCTAGCTAATCCTTTTGCAGGAGACGGAACAATGCGTCCTGATGAACACCTAATATATGTGGATGAAGTTTGTGGATTATTTAAGCTTGCAGGTGTGCCCGATGATGTTATTAATAAGAAGGTCTTCCCTTTATCTTTTAAGGGAGATGCATTGACATGGTATAGGCTATGTGATGATATGGGATCATGGAACTACAAACGATTGAAATTGGAATTTCATCAGAAGTTTTATCCTATGCATCTTGTTCATCGTGATCGCAATTATATATATAACTTTTGGCCTCGCGAAGGAGAAAGCATCGCTCAAGCTTGGGGGAGGCTTAAATCAATGTTATATTCATGCCCCAATCATGAGATTCCAAGAGAAATAATTATTCAAAATTTATATGCTCGGCTTTCTGATAACAATCGCACCATGCTCGATACTTCTTGTGTTGGCTCTTTAATGATGAAGACTGTTGAATTCAAATGGGATTTATTGGAAAGAATTAAATGCAACTCTGAAAATTGGGACCTTGACAAAGGTAAGAAGTCAGGTATGCCACCTAAGTTTGATTGTGTTAAATCTTTTATGGATGCCGATGTTTTCCATAAATTTAGCACTAAATATGGGCTTGACTCTAAAATAGTAGCTTCTTTCTATGAATCTTTTGCTACTCATGTTGATCTCCCTAGGGAAAAGTGGTTTAAATATCATCCTCCCATAGAAGTAAAAGTAGCTGCACCTTAAGTTGAAGAAAAGACTGTCACTTATAATGATCCTGTTGTTCCTACTACTTATGTTGAGAAACCACCTTTTCCTGTTAGGATAAAAGATCAAGCTAAAGCTTCAACTGTGGTTCGTAAAAGCAATACTAGAACCTATACACCTCCTGAACAAGTTAAAGTTGAACCTAATATTTCTATTGTTAAGGATCTCTTGGCTGATAATATTGATGGGCATGTTATTTATTTCTGTGATGAAACTGCTAGAATTGCTAAACCTTGTGCTAAAGATAAACATAGACCCGTGGTAGGCATGCCTGTTATTTATATTAAAATAGGAGATGATTGTTATCATGGCTTATGTGATATGGGTGCCAGTGCTAGTGCTATACCTCATGACTTATACAAAGAAATTATGCATGATATTGCACCTGCTGAGATAGAAGATATTGATGTTACCATTAAGCTTGCCAATAGAGATACTGTTTCACCAATTGGGATTGTTAGAGATGTTAAAGTCTTGTGTGGGAAAACTAAATATCCTACTGATTTTCTTGTCCTTGGTTCCCCACAAGATAGCTTTTGTCCCATTATATTTGGTAGACCCTTCTTGAACATAGTTAATGCTAAGATAGATTGCGAAAAGGATGTTGTTACTATTGGTTTAGGTGATATGTCTCAGGAATTTAATTTCTCTAAATTTCGTAGACAACACCGTGAAGAGGAATTGCCTAGTAAAGATGAAATTATTGGTCTTTCTTGTATTGCCATGCCTCCTAGTGATCCTTTAGAACAATATTTGCTAGACCATGAAAATTACATGTTTATGAATGAAAGAAGGGAAATAGATGAAGTATTCTTTAAACAGGAACCCATCCTGAAACACAATTTGCCTGTCGAAACCCTAGGGTATCCTCCTCCACCCAAGGGTGATCCCGTGTTTGAGCTCAAACCATTACCTGATACTCTTAAATATGCTTATCTTGATGAGAAAAAGATATATCCTGTTATTATTAGTGCTACCCTTTCAGAGCATGAAGAAGAGAGATTATTGAAAACTCTGAAGAAGCACCGTGCTGCTATTGGATATACTCTCGATGATCTTAAGGGCATTAGTCCCACACTATGTCAACACAAAATAAATTTGGAGAAAGATGCCAAACCAGTTCGTGATCACCAACAACGGCTGAATCCTAAGATGAAAGAAGTGGTAAGAAAGGAAATACTAAAGCTCCTTGAGGCAGGTATAATTTATCCCCTTGCTAATAGTCAGTGGGTAAGTCCTGTCCATTGTGGCCCTAAAAAGGGAGGTATTACTGTCGTTCCTAATGATAAAGATGAATTGATTCCACAAAGAATTATTATAGGTTATAGGATGGTAATTGATTTCCGCAAATTAAATAAGGCTACTAAAAAGATCATTACCCCTTACCTTTTATTGATCAAATTCTAGAAAGATTATCCAAACATACACATGTTTGCTTTCTAGATGGTTATTCTGGTTTCTCCCAAATACCTGTTGAGGGAGTCCTGGATTAGGGGGTGTCCAGATAGCCGGACTATAACCTTTGGCCGGACTCTTGGACTATGAAGATACAAGATTGAAGACTTCGTCCCGTGTCCGGATGGGACTCTCCTTGGCGTGGAAGGCAAGCTTGGCAATACAGATATGTAGATCTCCTCCATTGTAACCGACTCTGTGTAACCCTAGCCCTCTCCGGTGTCTATATAAACCAGAGGGTTTTAGTCCATAGGACGAATAACAATCATACCATAGGCTAGCTTCTAGGGTTTAGCCTCTTTGATCTCGTGGTAGATCTACTCTTGTACTACCCATATCATCAATATTAATCAAGCAGGAGTAGGGTTTTACCTCCATCGAGAGGGCCCGAACCTGGGTAAAAACATTGTGTCCCTTGTCTCCTGTTACCATCCGCCTAGACGCACAGTTCGGGACCCCCTACCCGAGATCCGTCGGTTTTGACACCGACACCTGTGTCAGCTGATGATCAATCTAAGACCACTTTTACTTGACCGTTCGGTACTTTTGCTTATAGACGTATGCCTTTTGGTTTATGTAATGCACCTGCTATCTTCCAAAGATGCTTGATGGCTATATTCTCTTATTTTTGTGAAAATATTTGTGAGGTTTTCATGGACGATTTCTCCGTCTATGGATCCTCTTTTGATGATTGCTTAAGCAACCTTGATCGAGTATTGCAGAGATGTGAAGAAACTAACCTTGTCTTGAATTGGGAGAAGTGTCACTTTATGGTTAATGAAGGTATTGTATTGGAGCATAAAGTTTCTGAAAGAGGTATTGAAGTTGATAAAGCTAAGGTTGATGCTATTGAAAAGATGCCATGTCCCAAGGACACCAAAGGTATAAGAAGTTACCTTGGTCACACTGGTTTTTATAGGAGGTTCATTAAGGACTTCTCAAAAGTCTCTCGGCCTCTGACTAATTTATTACAAAAAGATATACCATTTGTTTTTTATGATGATTGCGTAGAAGCATTTGAAATACTTAAGAAAGCATTGATCTCTGCACCTATTGTTCAGCTACCTGATTGGAATTTACCCTTTGAAATTATGTGTGATGCTAGTGATTATGCTGTAGGTGTTGTTCTAGGGCAAAGAGTTGGTAAGAAATTAAATGTTATTCAATATGCTAGTAAAACTCTAGACAATGCTCAGAGAAATTATGGTACTACTGAAAAAGAATTTTTGGCAGTTGTATTCGCTTGCGATAAGTTCAGACTTTATATTGTTGATTCTAAAGTAACTATTCACACGGATCATGCTGCTATTAAATATCTTATGGAAAAGAAAGATGCTAAACCTAGACTTATTAGATGGGTTCTCTTGCTACAAGAATTTGATTTGCATATTATTGATAGAAAGGGAGCTGAGAACCCCGTTGCAGACAACTTGTCTAGGCTAGAGAATGTTCTTGATGACCCACTACCTATTGATGATAGCTTTCCTGATGAACAATTAAATGTCATAAATGCTTCTCGTACTGCTCCATGGTATGCTGATTATGCTAATTATATTGTTGCTAAATTTATACCACCTAGTTTCACATACCAGCAAAAGAAAAAGTTTCTCTACGATTTGAGATATTACTTTTGGGATGACCCACATCTTTATAAATAAGTAGTAGATGGTGTTATTAGACGTTGTGTACCTGAGCATGAACAGGAACAGATCCTACGCAAGTGTCACTCCGAAGCTTATGGAGGACACCACGCTGGAGATAGAACTGCACATAAGGTATTGCAATCCGGTTTTTGCTGGCCTACTCTCTTCAAAGATGCCCGTAAGTTTGTTGTATCTTGTGATGAATGTCAAAGAATTGGTAATATTAGTAGACATCAAGAAATGCCTATGAATTATTCACTTTTTATTGAACCATTTGATGTTTGGGGCTTTGATTATATGGGACCTTTTCCTGCCTCTAATGGATATACACATATTTTAGTTGCTGTTGATTACGTTACTAAGTGGGTAGAAGCTATTCCAACTAGTAGTGCTGATCATAACACCTCTATTAAGATTCTTAAAGAAGTTATTTTTCCGAGGTTTGGAGTCCCTAGATATTTAATGACTGATGGTGGTTCACATTTTATTCATGGTGCTTTCCGTAAAATGCTTGCTAAGTATGATGTTAATCATAGAATTGCGTCTCCTTATCACCCACAGTCTAGTGGTCAAGTAGAATTGAGAAATAGAGAACAAAAATTAATTTTGCAAAAGACTATTAATAGATCTAGAAATAATTGGTCTAGGAAACTTGATGATGCATTATGGGCCTATAGAACTGCATATAAAAATCCTATGGGTATGTCTCCGTATAAAATGGTTTATGGAAAAGCATGTCACTTACCTCTCGAACTAGAACATAAGGCTTATTGGGCTATTAAAGAGTTCAATTATGATTTCAAACTTGCCGGTGAGAAGAGGTTATTTGACATTAGCTCACTTGATGAATGGAGAACCCAAGCCTATGAGAATGCCAAAAATTTTAAAGAAAAATTTAAAAGATGGCATGACAAAAGAATACAAAAGTGTGAGTTTAATGTAGGTGATTATGTATTGCTATACAACTCTCATTTAAGATTTTTTGCAGGAAAGCTTCTCTCTAAATGGGAAGATCCTTACGTTATCGAGGAGGTCTATCATTCTAGTGCCATAAAAATCAACAACTTCGAAGGCACAAATCCGAAGGTGGTAAACGGTCAAAGAATCAAACATTATATCTCAGGTAATCCTATAAATGTTGAAACCAATGTTATTGAAACTGTAACCCCGGAGGAATACATAAGGGACACTTTCTGGAATGTTTCAGACTCCGAAAAGGAATAGGTATGTGGTACGGTAAGTAAACTGACTCCAAAACAGTTCTAATGGCAATTTTTCTCCGTTTTGGGATATTTAGAAAAAATAGAAAAATAAGAAGCAGTCCGGGAAGGACACGAGGGTGGAGGGCGCGCCCCCTGCCTCGTGGGCACCTCGTGTGCTCTCTGGACTCCGTTTTCTTGCACGTTACGTATTTTGGTCGGTAAAAATTCATTATATAATCTCCCGGAGGTTTTGGCTCCTGTATCATGCAAATATCTGTCGTCTTTGTTTCGAGCTGTTTATTTGACAGATCTAGGTCGTCATGTCGTCCTCAAGTGCCCCCAAGAACAAGTTCTTCGAGAAGGTCATCAACCCCTACCTCACGGAGGTGCTGCAACACCCTCAAACCATTGAGATGCGTGAGGGGTTGTTGCACATCTGCGATGTTGAGGGACCAAGGAGGCCCGGAAGCATGGAAACAAGGCTCGAGGCAATGCAGCAACAAATTTTCAGGTGCCAGGAGATGGTGGAGCGTGGACTTGACTCCAATCACATTATGATCACGGAGTTAACCAACAACCATAAGCTAGATGCCAAGGACATTGGGGAGGCCATCTTCAAGCTTCATGAGAAAATCGAGCACCTCCAAGCCCAGATCTATGACCTGCAAAACCAAAACTGTGAGTATGAGTATAGATTCAAGAGGATGAGTTTGGCTGCAGATTTGAGGATTCAGGAGACTCGGTCAACCTTCTATGATGGCGAGCCTATGCCTTGGAAGAAGGACGACAAGCCTACATCATCAACAACTCCACCCTCTCCACCAACAAAGAAGAATTGAGTATCTGGTATGGGCACTCCCCTTGGCAACTTCCAAGCTTGGGGGAGTGCCCCGGTATCGTATCACCATCACTTCTATCTTTACCGTTTTTCTTAGTTTGATCCTTTTGGTAATATCTTGATCTAGTAGCATAAAGTTTTAGTATGATCTAGTTGTGAGTTTTGCTTTATGATCCTTCTATGTAATCGAGTCCGTGAGCTATTTATAATAAAGATTAGTGTTGAGTCAGGGTCTTGATTATTTTGCCATAATCTTGAGTGAATAAAAGAAAAGAGAAGAAATAAAAAGAAACAAAGAGATCATATGGATCTTATGGAGAGTAATGAGCTCACATAGGAAGAATATGATGAATAAAAGTTGTTGAGAGTTGACAAACATAGTTTTGGTCATCGAGTAATAAAGAAAGAGACGTCTTCACATATAAATATACTATCTTGGACATCTTTTATGATTGTGAGCACTCATTAAAATATGACATGCTAAAGAGTTGATGTTGGACAAGGAAGACAATGTAATGGGTTATGTTTTCTTACATCTGAGATAAATTATATTGTCATGGATCATCCAACATGATTGAGCTTGCCTTTCCCCCTCATGCTAGCCAAATTCTTCGCACCAAGTAGAGATACTACTTGTGCTTCCAAACACCCTTAAACCAGTTTTGCCATGAGAATCCACCATACCTACCTATGGATTGAGTAAGATCCCTCAAGTAAGTTGTCATCGATGCAAGCAATAAAAATTGCTCTCTAAATATGTATGACTTATTAGTGTGGGAGAAAATAAGCTTTATACGATCGTGTGATATGGAAGAAATAAAAGCGATGGACTGCATAATAAAGGTCCATATCACAAGTGGCAATATAAAGTGACATTCTTTTGCATTAAGATTTTGTGCATCCAACCATAAAAGTGCATGACAACCTCTGCTTCCCTCTGCGAAGGGCCTATCTTTTACTTTTATCTCCTACCTTACATAAGAGTCTTGGTGATCTTCGCCCTTCCTTTTTAAATTTTATCTTTAGGCAAGCACAACATGTTGGAAAGATCCTGGTATATATGACTAATTGCATGTGAGTTTTCATGAACTATTATTGTTGACATTACCCTTGAGGTAAAACATTTGGAGGCAAAACTATAAGCCCCTATCTTTTTCTGTGTCCGATTAAAACTCCATACCCATAATTATTGCATGAGTGTTAGCAATTGTGAAAGACTATATGGTAGTTGAGTATGTGGACTTGCTGAAAAGCTCTTATATTGACTCTTTCCTATGTTATGATAAATTGCAATTGCTCCAATGACTGAGATTATAGTTTGTTAATTTTCAATGAAGTTTATGATTCATACTTGAAATTGTGATTTAATTGTTACTCTAGCATAAGAGATCATATGACAAGAATTATATAAGTTGTTGTTCTAAGAATGATCATGATGCCCTCATGTCCGTATTTTATTTTTATCGACACCTCTATCTCTAAACGTGTGGACATATTTTTCGATTTCGGCTTTCTCTTGAGGACAAACGAGGTCTAAGCTTGGGGGAGTTGATACGTCCATTTTGCATCATGCTTTTATATCGATATTTATTGCATTATGGGCTGTTATTACACATTATGTCACAATACTTATGCCAATTCTCTCTTATTTTACAAGGTTTACATAAAGAGGGAGAATGCCGGCAGCTGGGATTCTGGGCTGGAAAAGGAGCAAATATTAGAGACCTATTCTGCACAGCTCCAAAAGTCCTGAAACTTCACGGAAGTCATTTTCAGAATATATAAAAAATACTGAGCGCAAGAAGTTCCAGTGGGGGCCACACCCTGCCCACGAGGGTGGGGGGCGCGCCCTACCCCCCTGGGCGCGCCCCTGCCTCATGGGCCCCCTGGTGGCCCTCGGATGCCCATCTTCTGCTATATGGAGTCTTTCGATGAGGAAAAAAATCATAAGCCAGCTTTCGGGACGAGACTCCGCCGCCAAGAGGCAGAACCTTGGCGGAACCAATCTAGGGCTCTAGTGGAGCTGTTCTGCCGGGGAAACTTCCCTCCAAGAGGGGGAAATCATCGCCATCGTCATTACCAACGATCCTCTCATCGCGATGGGGTCAATCTCCATCAACATCTTCACCAGCACCATCTCCTCTCAAACCCTAGTTCATCTCTTGTATCCAATTCTTGTCTCTAAGTCCGGGATTGGTACCTGTAGGTTGCTAGTAGTGTTAATTACTCCTTGTAGTTGATGCTAGTTGGTTTATTTGGTGGAATATCATATGTTCAGATCCTATATGCATATTAATACTCCTCTGATTATGAACATGAATATGCTTTGTGAGTAGTTACGTTTGTTCCTGAGGACATGGGAGAAGTCTTGCTATTAGTAGTCATGTGAATTTGGTATTCGTTCGATATTTTGATGAGATGTATGTTGTCTCTCCTCTAGTGGTGTTATGTGAACATCGACTACATGACACTTCACCATTATTTGGGCCTAGAGGGAGGCATTGGGAAGTAATAAGTAGATGATGGGTTGCTAGAGTGACAGAAGCTTAAACCCTAGTTTATGAGTTGCTTCGTAAGGGGCTGATTTGGATCCATATGTTTCATGCTATGGTTAGGTGTACCTTAATACTTTTTTTGTAGTTGCGGATGCTTGCAATAGAGGTTAATCATAAGTGGGATGCTTGTCCAAGTAAGGAAAGCACCCAAGCACCGGTCCACCCACATATCAAATTATCAAAGTACCGAACGCGAATCATATGAATGTGATGAAAACTAGCTTGACGATAATTCCCATGTGTCCTCGGGAGCGCTTTTCTCTATATAAGAATTTTTCCAGGCTTGTCCCTTGCTACAAAAAGGATTGGGCCACCTTGCTGCACTTTATTCACTTTTGTTACTTGTTGCTCGTTACAAATTATCTTATCACAAAACTATCTGTTACCTATAATTTCAGTGCTTGCAGAGAATACCTTGCTGAAAATCGCTTATCATTTCCTTCTGCTCCTCTTTGGGTTCGACACTCTTACTTATCGAAAGGACTACGATAGATCCCCTATACTTGTGGGTCATCACGTAGGCCTCCATCAATGGGCTTTGATAATCTTTGTTAACTTTCTTGACGATAAGCTGTGAATCACCCCTAACGATGATCTTCTTGATCCCGAGGTCTGCCGCGATCCTGAGACCGGCAAGTAACCCCTCGTATTCAGCAGTGTTGTTTGTTGCCATCTCCCTGGGAAAGTGCATCTGGACTACATACTTGAGGTGCTCTCCGATGGGTGCGACGAGCAGCACACCAGCACCGGCGCCTTGAAGTGAGAAAGCCCCGTCAAAGTACATAACCCAATCACGACTTGTTTTCTTGCCGGGGAGAGTGGTCTCCTGAATCTCTTCGTCGGGCATTGAGGTCCATTCCGCAATGAACTCTGCCAAGACTCTACTCTGAATTGTCGAAGTGCTTTCATACTTCAAACCAAAGCTTGACAGTTCCAAAGCCCATTCCACAATCCTCCCAGTTGCATCTGGGTTATGCAATATCCTTTGCAACGGGAAGCGGGTGACGACGGTGATTTCGTGTGCTTGGAAGTAATGACGCAGCTTCCTCGAGGCCATAAGGAGGCCAAAGAGCAATTTCTGCACACCGGAGTACCTTGACCTAGCCCCCTGCAAGAGGGAGCTGACAAAGTAAACCGGGTGTTGCATCATCTTCTTCTTCTGTGCTATTTCATTCGGTTGCGTCGCTTCTGCTTTGCCAGCGCCAGAATCTACCGGGGGCCTCGCCTTACCGGCACCAGGCCCTGCTGGGGGGAGCTCTGATTTGCTATCCGCCAGCCCTGCTGTTTCCATTGCCTCTTCGTCGACCTCCGTCTGCGCCACTAGTGCAGCGCTGACCACTTGGTTCGTCGCCGCTAGATATAGCAGCAACGGTTCTTGTGGTTTAGGCGCAACCAGTATTGGCATAGAGGAGAGGTACTTCTTCAAATCCTGCAGGGCCGCCTCGGCCTCTGGGGTCCATTCCATTGGGCCCACCTATTTCAAGATTTTGAAAAAGGTAAGGGCACGTTCAGCAGACTTGGAGATGAATCTGCTCATGGCGGCGACACAGCCAGCGAGCTGACGTACATCCTTGATCCGCCTAGGTACCTCGATCTTCTCAATGGCCTTGATCTTGTCTGGATTCGCCTCGATCCCATGTTGTGACACAAAGAACCCGAGAAGTTTGCCAGACGGAATGTCGAGGACACACTTCTCAGGATTCAGCTTGAGGTTGATCTTGCGCAAACTTGTAAATGTCTCTTCCAAATCTTGTAAGAGTTTTGCCCTGTCCTTGGTTTTGACCACTATGTCATCCATATAAGCTTCCATGATTCTATGTAGCTAGGGCTCAAAACCAATTTGTACTGCTCTTGCAAGCATTGAGCCAGCACTGTTCGACCCAGAAGGCATTCGTAAGAAACAATACGTACCACATGGGGTGATGAATGTTGTCTTCTCTTCATCTTCTCTCTCCATGAAGATCTGGTGGTATCCTGAGTAGGCGTCAAGGAACGATAACAAGTCGCACCCGGTCGTGGAGTCAACAATCTGGTTAATGCGCGGCAACGGGAGAGGGTCCTTCGGACAGGCCTTATTGATATCTGTGTAATCAATACACAACCTCCACTTCCCATTTGCCTTGCGCACCACCACCAGATTGGCCAACCACGTCAGATGAAGTACTCCACTCACCAAGCATGCCGCTTCTAACTTCCTGATCTCCTCCATGATGAACTCCTGCCATTCCAAAGCTTGCTTCCTGACCTTCTGCTTGACGGGTCGCGCATGAGGATAGAACAGCAAGATGGTGCTCAATCACCTCCCTGGGAACGCCGGGGATGTCGGACGCTTGCCATGCAAACACATCGACATTTTCCCGCAGGAAGGAGACGAGCGCGCCTTCCTATTTGCTGTCAAGGGAGGAGCTTATGGTGAAAGCCCCTCCCATGCCATCCTCCTTGACAGACTTGGTCTCTGGTGGTGCAGCTCTGGATTTCTTGCTCTTGCCAGTGGAGCTCTCTGGCACGTCCTCGACGGGAGCACAGCACTCCAAAGAGGTGCGCTTGCTGGAGTGGGTGCGAGAGGTCTCGCCGGTATTCTTCCCTCCCGAGGCTTCGGCGGCAGGAGCAAGTGCCTTGGCGGCAGTTGCTGCAACTGCCTCCCGGTAGAGTTAGTCAGTGCAGATCAGCGCATCCTTCTTGTCGGAGGGGACGGTGATGATGGACATCGTCCCAGGCATCTTCAGCGTGTTGTAGGCGTAATGTGAGGCCGCCATGAACTTGGCTAGTGCTGGATGGCCGAGGATCCTATTGTAGGGCAAGGGGATCTCGGCTACATCGGAAAAAAATCCTCTCTGTCCTATAGTTTAACTCGCCTCCAAACGTCACGGGTAGCGTGACCTTACCCTTCGGCTGACTCCTTCCCGGGTTGACCCCTTGAAACATGCCCGTCTCTTCGAGGTCTCCATCAGGAATCTGTAACCTTTTGATCACAACAGGCGAAATCAAGTTCAGACTGGCCCCGTCATCAACTAGCATTTTTGTCACCTGGAGGTTGCGTATTGTTGGTGAAACCAACAACGGCAAACACCCGACCGCATTTGTGCGATCAGGGTGGTCCTCGGTGTCAAAAATGATAGGCGTGCTGGACCACTTCGGGGGCCTTCGAGCATCGAATGATGGTTCTGTTACTGTGATCTCACGCGCCCACTGCTTGAGCTGGCGGTGGGAAGTGTTCAGCGAGGCGCTACCGTCGATGCACATGGCCTCCATAGCTTTCTGAAACTCATGCTCACCGGACTCGTTGTCCTCGTCATGACCGTCGTCTTCCTACTTCTTGCCGCGGCCCGGGGCGGGCCTCTCTTGCTCGTTATCCTTGGTGCGGTGACCTCCTTGGCCGCCATGCTTCTTGCCGGATCCTTCGGCACCATCCTGAACCTTCTCCTTGTCCTTGTCCTGGCTCTCATACTCAGCTTTTTTCTTCTCAGCAAGCAGCTCAACTTGTCGACAATTCTGGAGATCGTGGCCCTTGGTGCGGTGGATCTTGCAGTACTGCTTGTCGGAGCCTCCTGGCTTGTCATCAGCTGCCAAGGCCCGGAAAGCGGCGCACCCGGCAATTTCCTTGTCGGGGTTGTCTGCCTTGGCCTTCTTGGAAGCGCCGGTGTCCTCTGATCCCTCGACGACAAGCACAGTCTTGCCCTTGCGCTTCCTATTGCGGCGCCGGCCCTTCTTCGTCGGGGCGGCTGTGTCTTCATCTATGGAGTCGGTTTCCACACCGGCATCCTCACCGGGGTACTTCCTCCCCTCTTCATCTCGAGCGCACCTATCGGCCAGAACATAAAGTTCGGCCACATCTTTGACCTTGTTCATCGCCAGCACTTCACGCATCTTACAGTTGCGCACATTCTGATGGAATGCGCTGACCACGGCGGCGGGATGAACATCTGGGATGTTGTACCGCACCCGGCTGAACCTATGTATGTACTTGCGCAGATTTTCACCTTCCTTTTGGGTGAAGATATGCAAATCGCTTGCCTGGCCATGAGCTTGGTGGCCTCCAGTGAAGGCGCCAACGAACTCATGACACAAATCCAACCAAGAAGAAATCGGCAAGTGCATCAACCATGACATGACTTTGGGTTTAAGTGCCAACGGGAAGCAATTGGCAAGCACCTTGTCGTCGCGAGCACCAGCAGCTTGCATCGCGATGGTGTAGATGCTGAGGAACTCCGACGGGTGGGCCTTGCCGCTGTACTTCTCGCCAACGTCGGGCTTGAACGTGCGGTGGGAGGGCCACTGGAACTGCCGCAGCTCACGGGTAAAGGTTGGGCAACCCACCTCATTAGGTAGGCCGACAGAGCCTCCCGGTGCTGGGTGGTCCATAGTGGGCCCCACCCGCCTATCTGATTGGTGGCGTGCTTCGCACCGGCGCTCGATGGTGGTTCGAGCGTCTTCATGGGCTCGCTCCCAAAGAACCTGGCACTGATCGCGGTGGGTCCATGGGTCATACGATGCTACGGAAATGTTATCACAAGCGTCATCACGACGGACTAACACCCGCGGTGGCTGGCGTGGGGGAGGAGAGTGCACCGTGGCCGCCGCACCTCCGGTCCTTCCACCCCCGGCATGCGGTGGCTCGACGGATCGTCGGTCTGAGGGCCCCGCTGGTCGCGGCTCATCTTTGTTGGCAACGCCATAGAGGCACCGGATGGTGGCCCTCCACTCGTCGAGCTTTTCCGCGGCAGGAGGAAAGTTGAGGATCAACTACGCGTGCGCCAAAGCTTCTGCTGGCGTGGGTGGCGGGGAAAGCTACATGGACCGTGACGTGCTCCGACTTCTAACCACATTAGAAGGAGCTCTATCACAACCTTGCGGCTATGCGCCATTTTCGCCAGCGCCTAGGCATGCATGCTGGCCTCCTACGTCCCGCGACTGAGGTGCAAGACTCTTCCCATGGAGGCGCCCGGGCTCATCGGCATGGTGACGCTGCTCGTCGCGCACAACCTAGGAAGAGCGTGTCGTGGGCGCTGGTGTAGGCGTCTTGGAAGTCACCGCGCCGCCTATGGGTGGCACGACGCCGCCCTTGGAGGGCCCCGCGCCGCCTGCGGGACCCCGGCTCCGTCTTTGGATTTGGCGGTGTGTGGCCCGTCGTCTCGTGCACGAACGACGCCGCTCGCCAGGCTTTGACTGCCAGAGCGATGTGGGTGTTCGCGGGCCGCACCTCGGCTCCCGTCCGCGACCGCCCCACCATTTGCCTGCACTGGTACGGGTCGTTCGGCTCCCAATGAACCGATCACCATGATCGTCTTCTTCTTGGGAGCCATGGCGATGAAGAACTGCTAAACTAACTGCTAGGCCGGATTTTCACAACTGCAGCCCCCTGCCTGCGCGCCAGAGATGTCAGTGGAAACGACACCTATGGAATCATTGGGAACCCTTCTATGGTTGGCGGGTGCGGAGTTGTGCAAAGAGCGGGTCTAGTAGCCAGCACAAAGATCGTTTACCCAGGTTCGGGCCGCAAGGATGCGTAATACCCTAGTCCTTCTTTGATGTATATTTGAGTGTTCTTGAGCTTCCGAACTAGCTACGGTGCGTGCATAGTCCAAAAAATCTGAGTCCTCCTCCAGTATGCCTCGGGCCTCCTTTTATAGTCAAAAAGGGGTCACCACAGTGGAACACAGGAGGTGGAAAGGTAAACAGTGTACAAGCTTATCGCCTGTCATTACAGGACAAGGCGCATTAAATGCGCCTCTTAGGTGTGCTGTTGCTTTATTAGGGACGGAAACGAGGCCCGTCCATCTGTCGCCGTTCCGCCTCGCTCCGACGTGCATCCAGGCCAACGAGGCATGCAGCACCACGTAAGCTAGCAGGCTGCTGAGATGGCGTGGTGGTAGGGTCTTCACGAAGATCTGCATGCCACCACGCATGTGCTTGACTAGCTGGACTAGGAGCCATGTACTGCCACGTGGGTATTTGCCTTAGCTGGTGGGCCGGCCACTGAGCTGGGGCGACGATGGGGCGGCAAGGGCTTACCACGGTCTTTGATATGTCCATTTTGCATCATGATTTCATATCGATATTTATTGCATTATGGGCTGTTATTACACATTATGTCACAATACTTATGCCTTTTCTCTCTTATTTTACAAGGTTTACATGAAGAGGGGGAATGCCGATAGCTGGAATTCTGGGCTAGAAAAGGATCAAATATTAGAGACCTATTCTGCACATCTCCAAAAGTCCTGAAACTCCACGGGAATTATTTTTAGAATATATAAAAAATATTGGGCGAAAGAAGTACCAGAGGGGGGCCAGCAACCGTCCACGAGGGTGGGAGCGCGCCCTACCCCCCTGAGCGTGCCCCCTGCCTCGTGGGCCCCATGGTGGCCCTCTGTTGCCCATCTTTGGCTATATGGAGTCTTTCGTCGAGGAAAAAATCATAAGCAAGCTCACCGGACGAAACTCCGCCGCCACGAGGTGGAACCAATCTAGGGCTCTGGCGGAGCTGTTCTGCCGGGGAAACTTCCCTCCGGGAGGGGGAAATCATCACCATCGTCATAACCAACGAGCCTCTCATCGGGAGGGGGTCAATTTCCATCAACATCTTCACCAGCACCATCTCCTCTCAAACCCTAGTTCATCTCATGTATCCAATCTTTGTATCCAAACCTCAGATTGGTACCTGTGGGTTGATAGTAGTGTTGATTACTCCTTGTAGTTGATGCTAGTTGGTTTACTTGGTGGAAGATCATATGTTCAGATCCATTATGAATATTAATACCCCTCTGATTATGAACATGAATATGATTTGTGAGTAGTTACGTTTGTTCCTGAGGACATGGGAGAAGTCTTGCAATAAGTAGTCATGTGAATTTGGTATTCGTTCGATATTTTGATGAGATGTATGTTGTCACCCCTCTAGTGGTGTCATGTGAACGTCGACTACATTACACTTCACCATTATTTGGGCCTAGAGGGAGGCATTGGGAAGTAATAAGTAGATGATGGGTTGCTAGAGTGACAGAAGCTTAAACCCTAGTTTATGAGTTGCTTCGTAAGGGGCTGATTTGGATCCATATGTTTCATGCTATGGTTAGGTTTACCTTAATACTTCTGTTGTAGTTGCAGATGCTTGCAATAGGGGTTAATCATAAGTGGGATGCTTGTCCGAGTAAGGGCAGTACCCAAGCACCGGTCCACCCACATATCAAATTATCAAAGTACCGAACGCGAATCATATGAGCGTGATGAAAACTAGCTTGATGATAATTCCCATGTGTCCTCGGGAGCACTTTCCTTTATATAAGAATTTGTCCGGGCTTGTCCTTTGCTACAAAAAGGATTGGGCCATCTTGCTGCACCTTATTTACTTTTTTTACTTGCTACCCGTTACAAATTACCTTATCACAAAACTATCTGTTACTTATAATTTCAGTGCTTGCAGAGAATACCTTCCTAAAAACCGCTTATCATTTCCTTCTGCTCCTCATTGGGTTCGACACTCTTACTTATCGAAAAGGCTACGATAGATCCCCTACACTTGTGGGTCATCAGTCTTGCGTATATTCCTGGCAAGGGTCTTGCCGGGGTCTTGTGATCGCCCTCAGCAAGAGTCTTGCTGGGGCCATGCGAGTGTTTTTGGCAAGGAGCCTTGTCGGGGCCTCGGGGGCATCCTCGGCAAGGGGACTTGTGATTGTCTTGTCTTCTGGTAATCGTCTAGTCTTGTAGGCTCTTTGTCTTCACAAAGATTTGTATGTCGTCATGGAGGTGCCTCCCGAGCCTTGGTTCCAATGTGGTTGATGGTGTTGGAACCCTTGGGCTCAAGGGTGGCGCGCTCTGCTGGCATTGGGTAAGTTGCCCCGGCAAGGCTCTTGCCGGGGCTGCGGAGGCCGCCCCGGAAAGGCTCTTGCCGGGGGAGTCCACCTCGCCCTCTTGCTCTTCGTGTCTCTGGTCTTGGCGTTGTTCTGGTTGTCTTGTGCTTTTGCTTCCTCTGCCCCGCTAGGTATGGCCACAGGCGCGGCTCTAACTTCCCGCGCACAAGTAAAGGGGTACAAAAGAGAGCCCCTACTTTTGTGCACCGACACACTCTAGCATCTATCAAGCAATTGGCGATGACTAGCTAGGTCATCTATATATGAGTATATTGACTTAGGAGTCAAATGAGAACACTTGATCATAGGTCATACGCATCGTTTAAGCATAAGTGGGGTTACCACTTTTACATAAAGCATTGTTGTGTTCACACCATTAGAGTTGCTTTAGCTCAATATTTTAGAGTAAAGCTCCCCTAGATGTGATATCCCCCCTAAGAGGGATGAACTAACCTTGGGTTTTGTCGATGATGACTTCATGTAGTTGTGGATGCTCAAAGTTGATGTAGATCATTTGGAGCAATCCATTGGAGTGAGTTGCACTTCCAATACCTACACGGGTTAGTCCCACAAGGAACAAACAAGGATATCCATAGACATAGAGTGATGTTCACACAAGATGATGTCCATGAAAGCATTAGGTTACCTTGTCCCTTGTCTTATGAACAAGAGGATTTGTGACTCATTGAACTAGTGCAAGTTGTGGAAGTTGTTTGCACTTGTCCTCGCCAAGATGATATGAGTGAAGTATGTTGGCGGAGTCACCCTCAAGAACTCTCTAGTTCTTCTTCTTCGGGATCCACGTCATCTTGATGGGAATCCTTGGAGTTGTAGTCGTACTTGATGAAGTAGAACTTGATGTATTCTTGGGAACCCACTTGACCAATGCATTGGGAGCTTCTTCAAATGCATCAATCTCCTCTTTAAGCCTGTCCTTGCCCTTTTGCTTGTGGTCTTGTGGTGGAAGATCATCTTGAGCTTGTGTCCCTTGGAAAGAAGTAGGGTCATACTTCTCTTGTTGAGGAACAAACTTCGTCTTGGGGTATTGATCTTCTTCCCACTCAACTCCATTGGCATTGAACTTTCGTTCAAAACCAACACCTTGATTCTTCCGGTGCTTTCCTTGCTTGCGTACAATTTCCTCAAGTTGCTTACTTCCGGCAAGGCTCTTGTAAACACCTTTCTCTATAATTCCCTTCAATAAGCTATTTTCTTTCTCAAGTGCAACTTGGCTAAGAGAATCATCCGGACTACGGCACAGGATGTCAATCTTTGCGGACGACGTCATGGTATTTCTTAAACCATACATGATGGACTTGCGAGCGTGCTCACTCATTCTGGAGATTTTCGCTGCTGCCTCGGGCCTTGAGGCCAACTTGCGCAAGAGTGCTGCGTTACCGATCAGGTGCACGCAAGACCAAATGGAGGTGGTGGTTGGTACCCTTGGCTGCTCACTTGGGAGATTCCCGATAAGATATCTTGGGCTCCCATTGACCATACGTCGGCAATCGGCAGCCCAGCTTCAGGGGCTGGTGGACCACATTGCGGCATGCCTACCCACTTGGAGAGCTTCATCACTGCCGAAGAGTGGAAGGCTACTCCTTGTCAAGTCGGTGCTATCGTCAATTCCAATACATGCGATGCTAGCAGTGGAGCTCCCATCCAAGATAATCAAGGCCATCAACAAAATTCTGTGAGGTTTTTAATGGTGTGTGAAAGCGGTGGCGAATGGAGGAAATTGTTCCGTTGCATGGCCGGCTGTTTGTGTCGCCAAGTGGGCAGGTGGCCTTGGGATTCCAGACCTTAAGTGGATGAACATCGCCATGCAAGCCAGATGGCCGTGGCTCGCTCGAACAGATAACTCGAGACCATGGAGTGAGTTCATCATATCGGTGCCAAAAGCAGCTAGGCAGCTATGCAACGCGACGATGCACACGACGGTTAGAGACGGTAGACAGGCTTTGTTCTGGGACGACAGGTGGCTGGAAGGATTTAGGATCGAGGAAGTTGCACCTGCCATCTACTCCAGGATTCCGAAACATGTTCATCGGCAACTCCACATCAACGAGGCATCAGCGAATGGCGCATGGGCGCAGTACGTTGGTCCGAATATGGAGGGGTCGGTGCTCCTCCAGTTTATGGCACTGTGGGAGCGAGTCCTAGGATTTCAACTCTAGGAGGGAGTACACGACCAGATCGTGTGGGCATGGGAGAGGAACGGGATCTACTCTGCTAGCTCGGCTTACACGGCGAAGTTCTCAGGCAGGGAGGTGGTCCCGACGGCAGCAACAACGTGGAAGAATCAGGCCCCCCTTCAGTGCCGCTTTTTCACTTGGCTCGCGGTGCGCAACCGCTGTTGGACCTCGGATCGTTTGGCCAGGAGGGGGTTGCCGCATCAGGAGGCTTGCTCGCTTTGCAACCAGGAGGATGAAACGATGAACCACATCATGCTTCAGTGCGCCTTCTCCTGGTCCTTTTGGCTGCAGATTTGCACGGCACTGGGCAAGCTGGAGTGGACGCCAACGCAGGACGACACGCTACCATCATGGCTGGTGAACAAAGGAGGGGACGGCGTGCCGGCGAGGGACTCGCGGACCATCATCATCCTTTCCCTTTGGGAGCTCTGGAAACATCGGAATGGGATCGTGTTTGACGGCGACTCCCCGTCGCTTAATAGACTCTTTGGTAGGATCCTTTCGGAGGGTAGGGCTTGGAAGACGGCCGACATCATACGGTTGGACTTGGAACCCTTCTTTAGGTGGATACATAGGTGGGTAGGAGGTGAGGTGTAGTATGTACCCTACATGCGGTGGAGTGGGTGTGTTGTAACACCCTCGGGGAGGGCTCTTGTACCCCTTTTCTCTCTCTTTAATGCAATATACGCATGCTATGCGTATTTGAGGAAAAAACTTGGCTAAGAGAATCGTTAGTGGAATCAAGATAACTACTAGAAGCAACAATATTGGATTTAACATGATTATTGTTACTACTAGAAGAAGAATCTTTCTTACTCTTGTTGCTAGAATTTACTTGTGGCATGTAAGTAGACAAGAGTAAACACTTGGCAATGTAAGAAGAACTTTTCTTGCGAAGATCATCATTGATTGCTTTTAAAAACCCAAGCTCTTGCTCAAGGTTGAGCTTTTCAAATCATAACTTTTCATGAGTCCTTAAAAGTTCTCGATGATCTTCCAAGGTAGTTTCATGAGCTAACTTAAGAGTGTTTAGTTCTTTAGTTAGACGCTCAATCTTCTTCTTATCATCATCATTCATTTTATCTTGATTAGCATGATTAATAGCAATTTCATCATAGTTTTCATCACTAGAGTTGTCAACAAGTAAATCATCATCACCTACCAAATCATCTTCATCACTATTGAAATCAACATACTCGGGGTGTGATACCTTTGGGCCTTTAGCCATGAAGCATCTTCCAATTCCTTCATTTGGTGAGTCAAATATGTCATAGGAGTTGGTTGACACAAGTTCTAGACCGGCAACACCTTCATCTTGAGTATATTCAGAGTCGGAGTGATAAGTTCTCTCTGAGTGATTGTCAGAGTCGGAACCAGATGCCCATTCATGAACATGAGCTTGATGTCTTTGTTTTGTATAGCTCCTAGATGACTTGTCCTTCCTTTGCGAATCCTTGCTTCTGCGAGAGGTTCTTCGTTCATAACGATCATCTCTACTCCTCTCTCTTGGAGGTGATTCTTCTCTTCTACTTCTCCTTTTGGGTGAATCTTCTCTTCTTTTGTAGGGAGTCATACACTCATTGGAGTAGTGCCCGGGTCTTCCATAATTATAGCAATTACGCTCATGACTCGAAGATCTTTTGTCATTGTAGGACCTTCACTAGGAACTTATTTCCTTGCTTCTACTCTTGTAGAACTTGTTGAAGTTCTTCACCATTAGGCTCAATTCCTCATTGAAGGTTTTTTTGGCACTTGATGATGTAGGAGCATCACATGAGGCTTTGTAAGCACCACTTGACTTGTTGTGAAGCTCTTCCTTATCCTTGAGTGACATCTCATGAGCAACAATTCTTCCAATCACTTCCGTTGGCTTGAGATCTTTGTAATTGGGCATCATTTGGATCAATGTGCACACGGTATCATATTTTCCATCCAATGCTCTTAGGATCTTCTTCATGATGAATCTATCGGTCATCTCTTCACTTCCTAAGCCGGCAATCTCATTTGTGATGAGAGCAAGCCTAGAGTACATTTCAGCGACACCTTCACCATCCTTCATTTTGAACTTGTCAAGCTGACTTTGAAGCACATCCAATTTGGATTCCTTGACGGAGTCGGTACCTTCGTGCATATCAATCAAAGTATCCCAAATTTCCTTTGCATTCTCAAGACGACTGATTTTGTTGAATTCCTCAGGGCACAATCCGTTGAAGAGGATATCGCAATCTTGAGCGTTGTATTGCATCATCTTCAATTCTTCCGCGGTAGCTTCACGGTTCGGTTCTCTCCCATCAAAGAATTCACCTTGCAAGCTAATACACACAATAGCCCAAACGGCGGGGTTATGTCCAAGAATATGAATTTTCATCTTATGCTTCCAACTAGCAAAATTAGTACCATCAAAGTAAGGACCTCTATGGTGATAATTTCCCTCGCTAGACGTCATACTCTCCTAGGTTGTGAAACCAAGGCTGTGATCACCAAAGCTATGGAAATCAAGGCAAATGGAGACCAAAGCTCTGATACCACTTGTAGGATCGAAAGTATGTCTAGAAGGGGGGTGATTAGACTACTTGACCAAATAAAAATCTATCCTTTTTCCCAATTTTAAGTCTTGGCAGATTTTAGCAACTTACACAAGTCAAGCAATCAACCTACACATGCAAGTCTAAGAGTATAGCAGCGGAATGTAAAACATTTTCATATGAAGGTAAAGGGAGGAGTTTGGACGGAGCAAACGCAATGTAGACATGGAGATTTTTGGCGTGGTTCCGATAGGTGGTGCTATCGTACATCCACGTTGATGGAGACTTCAACCCACGAAGGGTAACGGTTGCGTGATGTTGGGGAACGCAGCATTTCAAAAAAATTCCTACGATCACGCAAGATCTATCCATGAAGATGCATAGCAACGAGAGGGGAAGAGTATGTATACGTACCCTCGTAGACCGAAAGCACCGAACGTCTTCGTGATCCAACCGATCAAGTACCGAACGCACGGCAACTCCACGATCTGCACACATTCAGCTCGGTTACATCCCTCGAACTCTAGGTCCAGCTGAGGCCGAGGGAGAGTTTTGTCAGCATGACGGCGTGGTGACGGTGATGATGAAGTTACCGACGCAGGGCTTCACCTAAGCACTACTACAATATGACCAAGGTGGAAATCTGTGGAGGGGGGCACCGCACATGGCTAAGAGATCAACTTGTGTATCTATGGGGTGCCCCCTTCCCCCGTATATAAAAGAGTGGAGGAGGGGAGGGCCGGCCTCCTATGGCGCGCCCCAAGGGGGGATTCCTACTCCTTGTAGGAGTAGGTTTCCCCCCTTCACTAGTTGGAGTAGGAGAAGAAGGAAGACGGAGAGGGAGAGAAGGAAAGGGGGGGCCAGCCCCCTTCCCAATTCGGATTGGGCATGGGGGACGCGCGCCTCCCACTTGGCCGCCTCCTCCTCTCCCCCACCATGGCCCATTAAGGCCCATTAACTCCCCGGGGGTTCCGGTAACCTCCCGGTACTCGGAAAAATGCCCGAACCTATCTGAAACCTTTCCGGTGTCCAAACATAGCCTTCCAATATATCAATCTTTATGTCTTGACCATTTCGAGACTCCTTGTCATGTCCGTGATCACATCCGAGACTCCGAACTATCTTCAGTACATCAAATGACATAACTCATAATACATATCATCATCTAACATTAAGCGTGCGGACCCTACGGGTTCGAGAACCTTGTAGACATGACCGAGACACATCTCCGGTCAATAAACAATAGTGGAACCTGGATGCTCATATTGGCTCCTACATATTCTATGAAGATCTTTATCGGTCAAACCGCATAACAATATACGTTGTTCCCTTTGTCATTGATGTGTTACTTGCCCGAGATTCGATCATCGGTATCATCATACCTAGGTCGATATCATCACCGGAAAGTCTCTTTACTCGTTCTGTAATGCATCATCCCACAACTAGCTCATTAGTCACATTGCTTGCAAGGCTTATAGTGATGTGCATTACCGAGAGGGCCCAGAGATACCTCTCCGACAATCGGAGTGACAAATCCTAATCACGATCTATGCCAACTCAACAAACACCATCGAAGACACCTGTAGAGCATCTTTATAATCACCCAGTTACGTTGTGACATTTGATAGCACACTAAGTGTTCCTCCGGTATTCGGGAGTTGCATAATCTCATAGTCATAGGAACATGTATAAGTCATGAAGAAAGCAATAGCAATAAACTAAACGATCATAGTGCTAAGCTAACAGATGGGTCTAGTCCATCACATCATTTCCTAATGATGTGATCCCGTTCATCAAATAACAACACATGTCCATGGCTAGGAAACTTAACCATCTTTGATTAACGAGCTAGTCAAGTGGAAGCATACTAGGGACACTCTGTTTGTCTATGTATTCACACATGTACTAAGTTTCTAGTTAATACAATTCTAGCATGAATAATAAACATTTATCATGATATAAGGAAATATAAATAACAACTTTATTATTGCCTCTAGGGCATATTTCCTTCAGTCTCCCACTTGCACTAGAGTCAATAATCTAGTTCACATCGCTATGTGATTAACACCCAAAGAGTGATCATGTTTTGCTTGTGAGAGAAGTTTAGTCTACGGGTCTACAACATTCAGATCCGTATGTATTTTGCAAATTTCTATGTCTACAATACTCTGCACGGAGCTACTCTAACTAATTACTCCCACTTTCAATATGTATCTAGATCGAGAGTTAGAGTCATCTAGATCAGTGTCAAAGCTTGCATCGGCGTAACTCTTTATGACGAACTCTTTATCACCTTCATAACCGAGAAATATCTCCTTATTCCACTAAGGATAATTTTGACCGCTGTCCAGTGATCCACTCCTGGATCACTATTGTACCCTCTGTTGACACCAGATTTTGGCACGGTCAAGAACTTAATTAATATGGCCTCAAATTGAGAAGTGATCTACATAAAAAAGTTTCGTATTGTCGATATGAACATCTTCGAAGTTTGGGCCATCGCCATCCGATCTCACCTCGAAGGCCGAAGTTGTGTTTGAAATACTGAGATTTTGTATTCAGAACAATATTCGGCTGATTACGCCCCCAAGACTGTCTCGTATGGAAAAATGATATACACGGATTTTCTTTGTCTCGTCGAAACGATTGATTTTGATATAAAAATCGTTCCAACTGGAATAAGTATGCAAAAGTTAGAGCCATCGGAATGCAGCTATGTCAGGAGGCATAAAGTGGCGCGCCCCACAAGACACCCTGTGTGATGGGTAGCGCGAATAATAGCATGTTTTACGCGAGCGATTTGACCTTCAAGATACCTCTAATCAAAAAAACGTTCAACATGAAAGTTGTTCGTCTCATCGAAACTATCAAGATTTCTTTTGAACTCGTTTCCATCCGAGGTAGTTTGCCACCACAAAAAAGACCCACAAGGTACAGACAGTTTAAACCAAACAGTTTTGGAAAATTCGGACAAAACAAATCCGAATTTGACTAGGGTTTTGGACGTGAATCCAAGCCTTTTCCTTGCACGGGAAGTCCAGCCGCCTCTTATATACCTAAGGGGTGACGGCCGATTGAACAACACACAATCGAACAAATCATCTACCACTTTTTATCTTTTATCTTTTCTCCTTAACCCTAGTTCTTCTTCTTCCTCGTTCTTCGTTCGTTCTCCTTGTTGCAGGGCGACGAACCTCGAGGCCCTAGGGGCGATCAGGTCGACCTAGGGCAGCCCATAGCCGCCGCACACCCTGACGGGGTCTGAGAGAGTCCTGGATTAGGGGGTCTCCGGACAGCCGGACTATATCCTTTGGCCGGACTGTTGGACTATGAAGATACAAAATTGAAGACTCCGTCTCATGTCCGGATGGGACTCTACTTGGCGTGGAAGGCAAGCTAGGCAGTACGGATATGGATATCTCCTTCTTTGTAACCGACCTTGTGTAACCCTAACCCCCTCCGGTGTCTATATAAACCGGAGGGTTTTAGTCCGTAGGACAACATACAATCATACCATAGGCTAGCTTCTAGGGTTTAGCCTCTCCGATCTCGTGGTAGATCAACTCTTGTAATACTCGTATCATCAAGAATAAATCAAGCAGGACGTAGGGTTTTACCTCCATCAAGAGGGCCCGAACCTGGGTAAAACATCGTGTCCCCTGCCTCCTGTTACCATCCGCCTTAGACGCACAGTTCGGGACCCCCTACCCGAGATCCGCCGGTTTGGACACCGACAGGGTCCCTCCCGGACGTGTGGGGTTTCGGGTCCTCAAAAGCACCCGCCGGATTGCTTGCGTACCGCGCTTCCGAATGGGTCTCCTTCGACGTGAGCTGCGGTGCATCACCCCCGGCGTCGAGGGTACATGGTGACGTGTTCATGTGCGAACACACTTTTTGGCGACTCCGCTGGGAACGAAGCTTTGAACGGTCTCCGTCCCATTCTTGCTACGAAGAGATCGTCATCTAGGGTTTGTGATCTACAAAGGTAATATGAATACCCAATCCACTTATGTAGATGCAAATAATGCATCTGTTGTTGCTAGATCGTCTAATGAGCATAATGTATCGGCTAGCCCTAGTTTTACCAATCATGCATCTAATTATGTGCAACAGCCGATTCAGAATAATCTTCATGCTTCAACTTCATATAATTTTAGCAACATGCAACATATGTATCCCAATTCTCATGCATCGGCAACCCCACAAATCTATATGCCGATGAACAACATGATGAGTTTGGTTAATCAAGTTGAAACTGTCGGATTTCGGGTTCCGGTAGACCCTTGAGGTTCGAACACTGGGGTGCGCGCGGAGATTTCGCCTCCTACCTACCTGCACCCCTCCGCCTCGCTAAGATCTAAGCTATGGAAAGAACAACACGAGAGACACAGGGTTTATACTGGTTCGGGCCACCGTTGTGGTGTAATACCCTACTCCAGTGTGTGGCGTGGTGGATTGCCTCTTGGGCTGATGATGAAGAACAATACAAGGAAGAACGGCCTCGTGAGGGTCTGTTCTTGGATGGGGGGACGAACTGCTAGGAGGAGTTCAGTCACCCTTCTCTCTCTCTCGGATTTTGATCCCCCTTCCTACTATGGTGGCTAGTCCTATTTATAGAGGCCCTGGTCCTCTTCCCAAATATCGAGCGGGAAGGAGGCCAATAATGGCGGGCTAATTTGAAGGGGGGCAGCTAGTACTAGCTATCCTGACAAAAGTAGTCTTCGCCTGCACAAAGCTCTGGTGGTGACGCCGTCTTGGGCTCCACAATGACCTCCGTCTTGCGGTCCTCCTAGTCTTGGTCTTGTTGCACCGAAATGGCAACCTTTGCCTGATGCCTCGGTACTCCGCGGCTGCGCTTGCTCCCTTTGCACCAAAGAGGAAAGGAGGACACTGCGCGGGCTGGCGCCCGCCTGGCGCCCTTGGTCGTCATGGCTTGCGTCACGGGCACCTCATGAGGTACCCCGCCTTGATCTCTCTGCCTCCTCGCGAGCCAGCCTGATGAGGCCGTGCCTGAGGAAGCTCTGTGTCGTCTGCCCCGTGAGGCTTGGCCCCTCGCGAGGGTCTTGGGTCTATGTTGATGAAGATGGGCCATGCTGGGCTCCCCTTTGAGCCACGCCGCAGGCCGCAGGCAGGCAAGTCTGGGGACTCCCGTTCCCAGAATGCCGACAGTAGCCCCCGGGCCCAAGGCGCGCCCGGACTTGGCCGTGCAGGGAGGCGGAAGGGCAAGAGCGAAGCGCCGCGGGCCCTAATAGCCTGCGGCCTTGGGCGCCGTGTGGCGGTTGATTGGACGTGGGCGCCTCCACTTCCCCATGGCGCCTCGGCAACTGCACGGATTGGACAAGTCCCTTCATGCAAAGCGGGTCATGATTACCTGCGTTCGTGGGGGCCGACGGTTGGCCCTCGCCGGCTATAAGTGCGGATCGGCGCGCGCCCTTCCAGTTCATCCCCCCTTGCTTCTCCTCCTTCTTCATGGCCCCGTCGAGGAGGTTCTCGGCCGTAGAGAAGGGGAAGGCTCGCCGGGTTGAGCCTGCCTCTCCCCCGCCCAAGCGCGGCCGGGGGCGCCCTCGCAAACATCCTGTGGCCACCACGGCAGCTCCCCGCGGCCGTGGAGACGATTTCCAGCATGGCGACGGGCGGATTGCTGCGGCCGGGGGGCTCGCTCCGGTCGCGCGCCCCCCTAGGCCGTGCTTTCGCGCTCAGAGGTGCTGCCGGAGTTCGTCGTGTGGTCAGCGGAGCCGACTAGCACCCGGCTTCCACTTCCTCGCTTCCTCCTCGGCGAGCTCCCGGCCGGCGCCCCGGGCGGCCTCTGGCTCCAGGCCGACGGCTGCTGCAGCCGGGCCTCATGGGTTTCACTGGAGGTCTCCGCAGTCGGGAGCCTGGCCCTGGCCCGCGGTTGGTAGACGTTTGCACGCGCGCGTGGCCTGAGCCGTCGGTGCACCCTGCACTTCAAGTTTGACGGCGATGCCACCCTCTACGTGAGGGTGTTTGGGGAAGATGGTCGCCGCGTGGGGTGCTGTCCCGAGGACGACGACCGCGGCCGGGAACCCAGCTCCGGCGTTGATGGAGAGGACAACGCTCGCGTGACTGGCGGCGCTCAGGGTTCCCCAAGCTTCTCCGGTTCTTCTTCAGGCGGTGACTCTTCTAGCAGTGGCCGCGGTCAGCCTCCACGCCATCGTATCTGCTTGGGAGGTGGTAGCGTGTCCGCCCGCTGTCGCGCCCCAGTGAAGCGCGAGAGGGAGTCTGCCTGAGCCCTGGAGGCAGCTCGAGTCTTCCCTGCAGGCCGGTGTGAGGCGAGCTGCGCCCGATTTGTTCTTTCTTTTCCTTTTTCCTGCGTAAAAAGACAGTAGTGTGGAGCCCCGCGGGGGCGTGTTTGGGTTATTGCTGTTAATCATCGTTTTGCTTTTGTTATCGTGCCTTCCGGCTACATGCCCGCGTGTGGATAGTTCCCGGCCCCAGCCGTGGGGGGCAACCGACCCAGGCCATGTGTTCGTGTCGCGGTGCCCGTGGGGCATGGACTGGAGGGGTGCTCCTGTAATGGACCCAGGTCGCGAAACCTTTGAACGACTAGGACAGGAACACTCGCGAGGGCGCTCGGCTGCCCCCTCCCCTCGCGAGGCCTTGCATAAGAGAAGTCGAGGCAGGAGAGTGAAAAGTCGAAGAACCACAAGCCAAAGACGACAACAGCTTCAATAAAACTTCGAATGAGCATGAACAAGCCAACTGCGGAAAGCAAATGAAAAATCCGCGTCCGGCACCTAATCTAGTCTTCAACGTCTTCTCACCAGCGCGGAGCTAAGTGCTGCCACTGGGCATGGGAGGGAGCCCCAGGGCCTGAGGCCGGCGCTCCTGAGACTCCGGGGCGTGTACAGCCCCAACTCATTATTATGTGAGAGTGTCACGGGCGGCGAGCTTCACAGGCGTTGGCCTTCTTCACAGGCTCCGAGCCTTTTCCAAAATGCGACAGCTTCACAGGCATTCGCCTTCTTCACAGGCTCCAGGCCTTTTCCAAAACGCGACAGCTTCACAGGCATTCGCCTTCTTCACAGGCTCTGGGCCTTTTCCAAAACGCGACAGCTTCACAGGCATTCGCCTTCTTCACAGGCTCTGGGCCTTTTCCAAAACGCGACAGCTTCACAGGCATTCGCCTTCTTCACAGGCTCTGGGCCTTTTCCAAAACGCGACAGCTTCACAGGCATTCGCCTTCTTCACAGGCTCTGGGCCTTTTCCAAAACGCGACAGCTTCACAGGCATTCGCCTTCTTCACAGGCTCTGGGCCTTTTCCAAAACGCGACAGCTTCACAGGCATTTGCCTTCTTCACAAGCTCTGGGCCTTTTCCAAAACGTGACAGCTTCACAGGCATTCGCCTTCTTCACAGGCTCCGGGCCTTTTTAGGGGTAGAACCTCCAGAGGTGCTGGATGTTCCATGCGTTCTGGACCGGCACCCCCTCCTGAGTCTCCAAGCGCGCGGAGCCGGGCCTGGAAACATGAACAACCTTGAACGGGCCCTCCCACATGGGAGAGAGCTTGTGCAATCCCTCCCTGGAGAGAACCCGCCTGAGCACGAGGTCTCCTACCTCGAGAGTTCTGGGGCGGATGTTGCGGCAGTGATATCACCGCAGTGCTTGTTGGTACATCGCCGCTCGCAGCGCGGCTTCTCGGCGACGCTCCTCCCCCAGCACGAGATCCATCCCCCGCATGGCGTCCCGCTGCGCCTCGTCGAACGCCAGGACCCGCGCGGAGCAACGTCTGACCTCGTGAGGGAGGACCGCTTCGGCTCCGTAGACCAGGAAGAACGGGGTCTCTCCAGTCGGCTTGGTCGTGGTTGTGCGGATGGACCACAACACGGACTGAAGCTCGTCGTACCAACCTCTGCCGCAGGCCTCCAGCTTCTTCTTGAACGTCCTGGTCTTGAGGCCCCTCGGGACCTCTGTGTTGGCTCGCTCGGCCTGGCTGTTGCTTCAGGGGTGCGCCACCGAAGCGTAGCATATCTGCGTTCCAAGGTTAGCACAGTATGTTTTGAAGAGGTTACTGGTGAACTGCGAACCGTTGTCCGTGATGATGCGGTTCGGTACCCCGAACCGGCTCACGATGCCCTTGATGAACTTGACCGCGGAACCCGCGGGAATGGTGCGGACAGCCTCTACTTCAGCCCACTTGGTGAACTTGTCCAAGATGACGTAGAGGTAGCGGTAGCCCCCTGGCGCCCGAGGAAACGGGCCCAAGATGTCCAGCCCCCAGACTGCGAATGGCCACGAAAGGGGTATAGTCTGCAGGCCTCCTACTGGCTGATGGATCTACTTGGCGTGGAACTGGCAGGCCTCACAAGCTTTCACTAGTTCGACGGCGTCATTGAGTGCGGTGGGCCAATAAAACCCACTGCAGAACGCCTTGCCGACGAGGGTCCGTGATGATGAATGATGTCCACAGTCGCCGCCGTGTATATCTTCCAGCAGTTCCTTCCCTTGCTCCCTGGAGATGCAGCGCAGGGATACATCGTTTGGTCGCTTCCAGTAGAGCTCTCCATCCTTGATGCAGTATGTTGTGGCCTGGCATGCCACTCGCTCCGCTTCCTCCTCCTTCTCCGGCAGGGTCCCTTGTGTTAAGTAACTCCGGAGCTCCGTGATCCAGCATCCCTCCTGAGGTTCCATCGTCAGGAGCAGGCGTGCTCCTGAGGCCGGGCCACAGGCCGGAGCTCCTGAGGCAGGTGGCTGGGGGAGCTCCTCCCGAGGCTGAGCCGTGTTTGACAATGACGGCAGGGCTGAGGGCTTGGAGAGCCGCTCCTCGAAAACGCCAGGCTCCTGAGGTAACTGCCTGGGCGCCCGTTTGGCGATGTCGTCGGCCTCCTGATTGGTGCCACGGAGCACATGCTGCAACTCCAACCCCCAGAACTGCTTCTCCATCCCGCGGACCTCCGCAAGGTAGGCTTCCATGTGCTCATCTTTCGGCTCGTACACCTTGTTGGAGAAATTGACAAGGAGCTGCAAATCGCCCTTGATGGTGAGGCGTTTCACCCCCAGGGCAGTTGCGGCCTTCAAGCCTGCTATTAAACCATCATACTCCGCTATGTTGTTGGAGACCTTTTCACCTTGCTGGAAACAGAGCTGCATAGCGTAGTAGAGCCTGTCCTGAGTGGGCGATATAAGCACCGCCCCAGCCCCAGCGCCATGCCTGGAGAACGCCCCATCGAAGTACATGACCCAGCCTTCTGGCGCCTCGCTTCCCAGGGAGAGGGACCGATCCTCGTCGGCCTTGAGTCCTGGTGCCTCCGTCCATTCCGCCACAAAATCCGCCAATGCTGCCCCCTTGATGACTCTGGTCGTGCTGAATTCGAGCTGAAACGCTTGCAGTTCTATGTTCCACTCAGCGACCCTTCCAACTGAGTTAGGGCTCCTGAGCACTCTCTCTAGGGGGTATGACGAGACGACCTTGATGGGGTGGCCCTGAAAATAGTGCCGCAGCTTGCGCGAGGCCACCAGTAGTGCGAGGAGGAGTTTCTGAGGCATGGGGTACCGTGCCCTTGCGTCCCGCAACACCGTGCTGACGAAGTACACTGGGTGCTCAACGAGATTGGGTGCGCTAGTGCTGGTGGATCCCTTGGGAGACCATGGCGCCTCATGAGGCGATGAGGCCTCCTGAGGCTGGCCATCTGGGAGAGGGGCCTCTTCCGCCTCCGGTGCACTCCTCTGCGGCGGCTGATCCTCCTCAGCCACGATGGCGGTTTTTGCGGGCCTTCCTTGTTGAGGTTGGTGAAGTCGACACACATGCGCTCCTTCCCTCCCTTATTTGGCACAACGACGGGGTTGGCAACCAATCCGGGTATCGGACCTCATGAATGACCCCAGCGGCTTCTAATTTGCGGGTCTCTTGGACTATGAAGGCCTGCTTTTCTGTGGACTGCCGCCTTGCCTTCTGCTTCACAGGGCGCACATTGGGGCACACGTTGAGGTGATGCTCGATTACACTCCTAGGGATCCCCGCCAACTGGTCTGGCTCCCAAGCGAATACCTTCTTGTTCGCACGCAGGAACCCGACCAGGGCCTCCTCCTGCTCGGGTTCGAGGTTGGCGCCTATGGTGAAAGTGGCGTTGGTGGACCCGTCCTCATCGACGGGTATCCTCTTGGTTTCTGCCTTGTCTTGGGTGAACAACTGTTTCTTCTTGGCGGGTGCAGCCCCCTTGGGCTCGGGGGTCTCCGAATCGGCGGACTGGGCCGACGCCGCCGTCTTGAAGGCGAGATTGAGCACCCGCATCGCTTCTCCGGTGTCCCTGTGCACAGTGAGGACACCGCTGCTTCCGGGCATCTTCATGAGGTTGTACGTCGGGTGCGTCGCGGCCATGAACTGGGCCAGCGCTGGGTAGCCGAGGATGGCGTTGTAGGGAAGGCCGATGGGGGAGATGTCGAAGTCGACCAGCTCCGTGCAGAAGTTGTGGTAGGTGCCGAAGGTTACTGGGAGCCGGATCTGTCCCAAGGAGCTGGATGATCCGCCCCCAACGCCTGAGAAGGGCCGGCTGGGTTGCAGCCGTTCCAGGGGTATGCAGAGGAGGTTGAAGGCCTCGACCGAGAGTACGCTGAGGCCCGCACCGCCATCGATGAGAGTTCTAGTGACGGCCACCTGGCAGATGGTGGGGGTGCACAGCATGGGGAGCGCACCCGAGCAGGCCGAGTTGGAGGGGTGGTCCTCCGAGCTGAAGGTCAGGCCGGCCTTGGGCGCCGCCCGGTCCGGGAGAGCCCCCTGCCGCGTGGGAGCGGCGCTGACCCGGTGGATGAACAGCTTGACGTGGTGACTTGTAGGTGGTGCATGCGAGCCGCCCAGGAGGGCTGCGACGACCGGGGGTGTTGGTGTAGCGTGATGGGAGGGGAAGAGGCTATGGGGCTCTTCCCAAGAGGCCACGGAGGCTGCCGGCAGGTGGAGCAGCCACGTGCGCGGAGCGCCGGTGAGGGCCAGGGGGTGCCAGTTGGCCATGACCCTATCATCACCTCCAGCTTCAAGGTTGGCCTCCTCGTACGCCAGCAAGAAGGCCAGCGGATCAGTCGCGCCGCCGTAGCGCGGCGGCGTCGTTGGCTTGAACTGGTCCGGCCACCGTACCCGTTGCTGGGCTGTGGCCAGTGCTCGGAGCCCCCTGGCCCCCGTGCTGGCGTCGGCAGCCGGAGCGGGCGACGCGCTACTCATCGCGAGGTAGGTCGTTGCGGTGGCGGAAGGGAAAACTCCGGTGCACCCCTACCTGGCGCGCCAAATGTCGGATTTCGGGTTCCGGCAGACCCTTGAGGTTTGAACACTGGGGTGCGCGCGGAGATTTCGCTTCCTACCTACCTGTACCACTCCACCTCGCTAAGATCTAAGCTATGGAAAGAACAACACGAGAGACACAGGGTTTATACTGGTTCGGGCCACCGTTGTGGTGTAATACCCTACTCAAGTGTGTGGCGTGGTGGATTGCCTCTTGGGCTAATGATGAAGAAAAATACAAGGAAGAATGGCCTCGTGAGGGTCTGTTCTTGGCTGGGGGGGTTGAACTGCTAGGAGGAGTTCAGTCACCCTTCTCTCTCTCGGATTTCGATCCCCCTTCCTACTATGGTGGCTAGTCCTATTTATAGAGGCCCTGGTCCTCTTCCCAAATATCGAGCGGGAAGGAGGCCAACAATGGCGGGCTAATTTGAAGGGGGACAGCTAGTACCAGCTATCCTGACAAAAGTAGTCTTCGCCTGCACAAAGCTCTGGTGGTGACGCCGTCTTGGGCTCCACAATGACCTCCATCTTGCGGTCCTCCTGGTCTTGGTCTTGTTGCACCGAAATGGCAACCTTTGCTTGATGCCTCGGTACTCCGCGGCTGCGCTTGCTCCCTTTGCACCAAAGAGGAAAGGAGGACACTGCGCGGGCTGGCGCCCGCCTGGCGCCCTTGGTCATCATGGCTTGCGTCACGGGCACCTCATGAGGTACCCCGCCTTGATCTCTCCGCCTCCTCGCGAGCCAGCCTGATGAGGCCGTGCCTGAGGAAGCTCCGTGTTGTCCGCCCCGCGAGGCTTGGCCCCTCGCGAGGGTCTTGGGTCTGTGTTGATGAAGATGGGTCATGCTGGGCCCACCTTTGAGCCATGCTGCAGGCCGCAGGCAGGCAAGTCTGGGGACCACCGTTCCCAGAACACCGACAGAAACACCCCATGTAGGAACTTTCAATGGCATGCAACATAGTGTTTCATCCTTTTATTCATCGGCAACTAATTTGCAACATGTTGATCCAAACATGCCGGTGGATGGGGGAATTGGCCATGCTACTACTAGTTATTCGGCCAATTACCCTCAAACATCATATGCTACACCTCATGCTACTAATTTTCTGGCACCATACACAACTGTTGATGTCCATAATTCGGCTCCGCACCTTCATGGTCATGGACGAATAAGTGAAACTTCTACAGGAGCACAAATGCCTTCACCTACTACCGTGGCATATCATGTCCCTCCAACACAATTACAGAATTTAGGTGACATCTCGTTACTGAAAGAGTCTAAAAGTGTCGGGGGCAATTCTATCCAGATTGGGTCATTAAGAAAAATCTTACGTCTTTTTGGGATGAATGCAATGTTGTTCTACATGAATTAATAAAAGAGGGAAGGACTATTAATTCTACTGCAATCCAAGCTAGATTATGCCAAACAGAGAAAGCATTGGGTGTGGATAGAATTGTCAAAAAAGGTGGTGATTCGGATAACAACGTTAATTCGGCTATGGAAAAGACCGAATCAAATATTACTTAACCCAAATCTTTTCTAGAAAAACAGGACGAGAAGGTGTTGGGGAGCTATTCGAAAGAGGAACAATATATCATTCAAGTAACACAACCATCATGCTGTCCCAACGTGTTCAAAGAGGTATGTCTAGCAAGTGATTTACCTATCTTCCGATTTGGTCGCAACTTTATTGTTGATGCTTCTATAAGAAAAATTCTCATAAGTAATTTTGAAAGACCAATGAAGAAGGGAAATTTACTTGTTAGCAATAAAACTGTTATAGAGCATATCGGTCAACCTATTGTGCCATTTATAAAGACCGATAGTGACCTATTATTGCAGCCAAAGTTTTCCCCATTGCTTTATCAAAATTTCATATCTAATTTGGTAGCTTTGCTTGTTTCATACTTGGCGTGCACTTGGTCTCAACTGAGACATGTGTATTCTAACTATTTTTGTTTCAGATATTTAAAGCCAATGTCAAATTCTTTTGAGCAATCTGATGCTAATATAATATCTTATCCAAATACATCGGAGATAGGATGCAAAACACAATGCATAGCCGAATGGGGATATTCCAAATTTGAACCATTCATTTGCTTATCTCCAAAGCCGTTCGTACACCAAGATCGACTAGAAAACAAGAAGTATACCTTCAACTCAAGCATGTGTGATCAAATATTTGATTTGTTGCTGAAAAATAATTACATTAGAATTCATGATCACCATGTCAAGCCATCCATCCAGGGATGAATGTATTGCAAGTTGCATGATTCATCCAAGCATAATTTCAAGGATTGCAACATGTTCTGTCAAATAGTTAAATCGGCCATTGATAAAGGACGATTGAAATTTGTTGAAACACCAAGAGATGACCAGTCTATTCTGATTGGTCCTGATGGCAAAAACTTTTTGCATCAGCTGCTTCGAGCCGATCCATTTAAAGAGAAGGTAAAAGTTACAGGTGATGAAATCAAGCTTTCAAGTAAAGAAGTTGTTCAAGAGCATAATAAAAATATTCTTGAAGGCATGAGTTCTATTGAAGTTACAGTGAAGACGCCAAGGACTGGGGGGCAGCAAGCAAATCCTATGATCAATGAAAGCAAACAAAAAGAAAACAAAGACCGAAATAAGCGCAAGGGTAAGAGATCAAAAATAACCTTCGCTGAATTATTAGATAAATATCAAAAGAAGAGTGAAGAGAAAAGTGCTTATCGCTCAAGTAGTTCAGAAGCATCAAGATCATCCCCTAGGCGCAAATCCAAGGATCGATATTGGCAAGAAGAGAATTTGAATGCAACTTGTTCATATCCTTATTTTGGGCCGCCAATGCCAATGTCGTGGATGCCTCCCTATGATTACGTAAATCCATATCCATCATGGGACAAGTATGATACAAGGGCACATTCTCCATATTATTATAAACCATCTCGCCAATATTATGCAGCTCCAAGAAGACCAATGTTCAATAAGCAGTCATATGTTCAAGACCGTTTCAACAAAAAAGAATCGGTCCGGAGCACAAAGAAGAAAGAGGTAATCAAACAAGTATATCAAGTTAAAAAAGATGGTCGCAAGAGTGCCAATTTAGATTTGATCTTAAAGGATAAAGAGCCAATTAAAGTGTTAACATTGGCTACTAAAGGCAATGAGATGAAGCAATCGGTTGTCGAGAATGAAAGTGCCAAATCTAAAGAAAAGAAGTTGAAAGTGCACAAGGTAAAACAAGAATTGTCGTTAGTTCAAACAAAATCACAGCCGGGGTGCTCACTCGTCTTATCGTATTGGCAAAAGAAGAAATTACAAAAACTTAGTGCACAAGAGCTCGAAAAGAGAAACATGGCATGGATTCCCAAAGGAAATAATCAAAACGAGAGTGATGTGCAATGATCCATTGCAAGAAGTGTGACAAAGGTAAAGAAGGAAAAGAGTGAAAAATATGAACGACCAAGCCGAAGGTTTCAACATCTTTGGTGCACACATTATCCACATTTTCCAACTATGCCACTGATGCCGATGACATGGAGTCATTCTCAGGTATGACCGGTTACCCTCCATGGACTTATTTTGATCCATGGATGCAATATAATTTCTTACATCATGAAAGAGTATTACTAAATCATCATATGTTCGATTAGCTTCACTTTTGTTGCTAATTTAAATGGCCGATACACAATTATCGTCCTAGAAATAAAATGGCCGATATATACTTATCGTCCTAAGCACATACAAATGGACGATGGAGTGTTTACATCATGCTTAGAACAAACTCTGGGCAAATTATTTTTTGGCATCCAAGTTCTGCCGAAAAACAGGGGGGCATGTGTTGACACCAGATTTTGGCACGGTCAAGAACTTAATTAATATGGCCTCAAATGGAGAGGTGATCTACATAAAAAGTATCGTATTGTCGATATGAACATCTTTGAAGTTTGGGCCATCGCCATCTGATCTCATCTCGAAGGCCGAAGTTGTGTTCGAAATACTGAGATTTTGTATTCAGAACACTATTCGGCTGAGTACGCCCCCAAGACTATCTCGTACGGAAAAATGATCTACACGGATTTTCTTTGTCTCATCCAAACGATTGATTTTGATATAAAAATCGTTCCAATCGGAATACATATGCAAAAGTTAGAGCCATCGGAATGCAGCTATGTCAGGAGGCAGAAAGTGGCGCGCCCCACAAGACACCTTGTCTGATGGGTAGCGCGAATAATAGCCTGTTTTACGCGAGCGATTTGACCTTCAAGATGACCTCTGATCAAAAAAAAGTTCAACATGAAAGTTCTTCGTCTCATCAAAACGGCAAGATTTCTTTTGAACTCGTTTCCATACGAGGTCGTTTGCCACCACAAAAAGACCCGAAAGGTACATCCAGTTTAAACCGAACAGTTTTGGAAAATTCGGACAAAACCAATCCGAATTTGACTAGGGTTTTGGACGTGAATCCAAGCTTTTTCCTTGCACGGGAAGTCCAGACGCCTCTTATATACCTAAGGGGTGACAGCCGATTGAACAACACACAATAGAACAAATCATCTACCACTTTTTATCTTTTATCTTTTCTCCTTAACCCTAGTTCTTCTTCTTCCTCGTTCTTCGTTCGTTCTTCTTGTTGCAGGGCGACGAACCTCGAGGCCCTAGGGGCGATCAGGTCGACCTAGGGCAGCCCATAGCCGCCACGTGCTCTGACGGGGTCCCTCCCGGGCGTGTGGGGTTTCGGGTCCTCAAAAGCACCCGCTGGATTGCTTGCGTACCGCGCTTCCGGACGGGTCTCCTTCAACGTGAGCTGCGGTGCATCACCCCCAGCGTCGAGGGTACATGGTGACGTGTTCGTGTTCGAACACCCTCTTGACAAACTCATGGTGAGGTTCACAATAGGTCTGGTACACCGCATAGCATACTTCATAGAACCTATGACTGAGGCATAGGGAATGAATTTTCATTCACTTTCTATTTTCTGCAGTGGTCGGGCATTGAATCTGACTCAACTTCAAACCTTACAACACAGGCAAGAACTCTTTCTTTGACTGTTCCATTTTGAACTACTTCAAAATCTTGTCAAGGTATGTACTCATTGAAAAAACTTATCAAGCGTCTTGATCTATCTCTATAGATCTTGATGCTCAATATGTAAGCAGCTTCACCGATGTCTTTCTTTGAAAAACTCATTTCAAACACTTCTTTATGCTTTCTAGAAAATTCTACATCATTTCTGATTAACAATATGTCATTCACATATACTTATCAGAAAGGTTGTAGTGATCCCACTCAATTTCTTGTAAATACTGGCTTCACCGCAAGTCTGTATAAAACCATATGCTTTGATCACTTTATCAAAACATATATTCCAACTCCGAGATGGTTGCACCAGTCCATAGATGGATTGTTGGAGCTTGCACACTTTGTTAGCACTTTTAGGGTTGTCAAAACCTTCTTGTTGCATCATATACAACTCTTCTTTAAGAAATCCATTAAGGAGTGCAGTTTTGACATTCTTTTGCCAGATTTCATAAAATGTGGCAATTGCTAACATGATTCGGACAGACTTAAGTATCGCTACGAGTGAGAAAATCTCATCGTAGTCAACATCTTGAACTTGTCGAAAACCTTTTGCGACAAGTCGAGCTTTGTAGACAGTAACATTACCGTCAGCGTCAGTCTTCTTCTTGAAGATCCATTTATTCTCTATGGCTCACCGATCATCGGGCAAGTCAGTCAAAGTCCATACTTTGTTCTCATACATGGATCCTATCTCAGATTTCATGGCCTCAAGTCATTTTCATGGAATCTGGCTCATCAACGCTTTCTCATAGTTCGTAGGTTCGTCATGATCTAGTAACATGACTTCCAGAATAGGATTACCGTACCACTCTGGTGCGGACCGTACTCTGGTTGACCTGCGAGGTTCGGTAGTAACTTGATCTGAAGTTTCATGATCATCATCATTAGCTTCCTCACTAATTGGTGTAGGAATCACTGGAACTGATTTCTGTGATGAACTACTTTCCAATTCGGGAGAAGGTACAATTGCCTCATCAAGTTCTACTTTCCTCCCACTCACTTCTTTCGAGAGAAACTCCTTCTCTAGAAAGGATCCATTCTTAGCAACGAATATTTTGCCTTCGGATCTGTGATAGAAGGTGTACCCAACAGTTTCCTTTGGGTATCCTATAAAGACACGTTTCTCCAATTTGGGTTCGAGCTTATCAGGTTGAAGCTTTTTCACATAAGTATCGCAGCCCCAAACTTTAAGAAACGATAGCTTAGGTTTCTTGACAAACCACAGTTCATACGATGTCATCTCAATGGATTTAGATTGTGCCCTATTAAACGTGAATGCAGCTGTCTCTAATGCATAACCCCAAAACGATAGTGGTAAATCGATAAGAGACATCATAGATCGCACCATATCTAATAAAGTACGGTTATGACGTTCGGAGACACCTTTACGTTGTCATGTTCTAGGTGGTGTGAGTTGCAAAACCATTCCACATTGTTTCAAATGAATACCAAACTCGTAACTCAAATATTTGCCTCCACGGTCAGATTGTAGAAACTTTATTTTCTTGTTAAGATGATTTTCCATTTCACTCTGAAATTGTTTGAACTTTTCAAATGTTTCAGACTTATGTTTCATTAAGTAGATATACCCATATCTGCTCAAATCATCTATGAAGGTCAGAAAATAATGATACCCACTGCGAGCCTTAACATTCATCGGAACGTATACATCAGTATGTATTATTTCCAATAAGTCAGTGGCTCGCTCCATTGTTCCAGAGAACGGAGTCTTAGTCAACTTGCCCATGAGGCATGGTTCGCAAGTATCAAGTGATTCCAAAATCCCATCAGCATGGAGTTACTTCATGCGCTTTACACCAATATGACCTAAACGGCAGTGCCACAAATAAGTTGCACTATCATTATTAACTTTGCATCTTTTGGCTTCAATATTAGAAATATGTGTATCGCTACGATCGAGATTCAATAAACCATTTATTTTAATTGTATGACCATAGAAGTTTTTATTCATGTAAACAGAACAACAATTATTCTTTGACTTAAATGAATAACCGTATTGCAAAAAACATGATCCAATCATATTATGCTCAACGCAAACACCAAATAACATTTATTTAGGTTCAACACTAATCCCGAAGGTAGAGGGAGTATGCGATCGTGATCTTATCAACCTTGGAATCTCTTCCAACACACATCGTCACTTTGCCCTCAACAAGTCTATGTTCATTTTGTAACTCCTGTTTCGAGTTACTAATCTTAGCAACTGAATCGTTATCAAATACCTAGGGGTTACTATGAACACTAGTAAAGTACACATCAATAATCTGTATATCAAATATACCTTTGTTCACTTTGCCATCCTTCTTATCCACCAAGTATTTGGGGGTAGTTCCGCTTCCAGTGACCATTTCCTTTGTAGTAGAAGCACTCGGTTTCAGGCTTGAGTCTAGCTTTTGGCTTCTTCATGGGAGTGGCAACTTGCTTTCCATTCTTCTTGAAGTTCCCTTTCTTTCCCTTGCCCTTTTTCCTGAAACTAGTGGTCTCGTCAACCATCAACACTTGATACTTTTCTTGATTTCTACCTTCGCCGATTTCAGCATCGCGAAGAGCTTGGGGAATCGTTTTCGTCATCCCTTGCATATTATAGTTCATCACGAAGTTCCAGTAACTTGGTGATAGTGACTAGAGAACTCTGTCAATCACTATCTTATCTGGAAGATTAACTCCCACTTGATTCAAGCGATTGTAGTGCTCAGACATTCTGAGCACATGCTCACTGGTTGAGCTATTCTCCTCCATCTTGTAGGCAAAGTATTTGTCAAAGGTCTCATACCTCTCGACTCGGGCATGAATCTGAAATACAAATTTCAGCTCTTGGAACATCGTATATGTTTCGTGGCATTCAAAACATTTTGGAGTTCCGGTTCTAAGCCGTAAAGCATGGTGCACTAAACTATCAAGTAGTCATCATACCGAGCTTTGCCAAATGTTCATAATGTCTGCATATGCTCCTGCAATAGGTCTGTCACCTAGCGGTGCTTCAAGGACATAATTCTTTTGTGTAGCAATGAGGATAATCCTCAGATCACGAACCTAGTCCACATCATTGCTACTATCATCTTTCAACTTATTTTTCTCTAGGAACATATCAAAAAATAAAACAGGGAGCTATACGCGAGCTATTGATCTACAACGTAGATATGCAAAATACTATCAGGTACTAAGTTCATGATAAATTAAAGTTCAATTATTCATATTAGTTAAGAACTCCCACTAAGGTAGACATCCCTCTAATCATCTAAGTGATCACGTGATCCACAACAACTAAACCATGTCCAATCATCACGTGAGATGGAGTAGTTTTGAATGGTGAACATCACTATGTTGATCATATCTACTATATGATTCACGCTCGACCTTTCGGTCTCAGTGTTCCGAGGCCATATCTGCATATTCTAGACTCGTCAAGTTTAACCCGAGTATTATGCTTGTGCAAAACTGGCTTGCACCCATTGTATGTGAACATAGAGCTTATCACACCCGATCATCACGTGGTGTCTCGGCACGATGAACTGTAGCAACGGTGCATACTTAGGAAGAACACTTGTACCTTGAAATTTAGTGAGAGATCATCTTACAATGCTACCGCCGTACTAAGAAAAATAAGATGCATCAAGGATAAACTGTTGGGGAACGCAGTAATTTCAAAAAAAATCCTACGCACACGCTAGATCATGGTGATGCATAGCAACGAGAGGGGAGAGTGTTGTCTACGTACCCTCGTAGACCGTAAGCGGAAGTGTTATGACAACGCGGTTGATGTAGTCGTACGTCTTCACGATTGACCGATCCTAGTACCGAAAGTACGGCACCTCCGTGATCTGCACACGTTTGGCTCGGTGACGTCCCACGAACTCATGATCCAGCAGAGTGTCAAGGGAGAGCTTCGTCGGCACGACAGCGTGATGACTGTGATGATGATGCTACCGGAACAGGGCTTTGCCTAAGCACCACTACAATATGACCGAGGTGGATTATGGTGGAGGGGGCACCGCACACGGCTAAGAGATTAATGATCAACTTGTGCGTCTATGGGGTGCCCCCCTCCCCCGTATATAAAGGAGTAGAGGAGGGGAGGGGCCGGCCCTCTCTATGGCGCGCCCTAGGGGAGTCCTACTCCCACTGGGAGTAGGATTCCCCCCTTCCATGTAGTAGGAGTAGGAGAGAAGGAAGTGGAGGAGAGGAGAAAGGAAAGGGGCAGCCCCCTTGAGGGAGTCCTGGACTAAGGGGTCTTCGGGTGTCCGATCTATTGGATATGGGCCGGACTGATGGGCTGTGAAGATACGAAGACCAAAGACTCTACTCGTGTCCGGATGGGACTCTCCTTGGCGCGGAAGGCAAGCTTGGCGACTGACTATGAAGATTCCTTTCTCTATAACTGACATTATGTAACCCTAGATCCCTCCTGTGTCTATATAAACCGGAGGGCTAGGTCTGTAGATACCCCCCCCCCCCCGAATAATCATAGCCAGGTTAGACCTTTAGGGTTTAGCCATTATGATCTCGTGGTAGATCAACTCTTGTAATATTCATATTCATCAAGATCAATTGAGTAGGAAGTAGGGTATTACCTCCATAGAGAGGGCCCGAACCTGGGTAAACATTGTGTCCCCCGTCTCCTGTTACCATCGATCTTAGACGCACAGTTCGGGACCCCCTACCCGAGATCCGTCAGTTTTGACTCCGACATTGGTGCTTTCATTAAGAGTTCCACTGTGCCGTCCTCAAAAAGTTTGATGGTTGCTTCAATCATCTACAACGATGTCCAAGGAGAAGTCTTCCTCCCCGGACAGATCTTCGTGTTCGGCGCCTTCGCACTGCGGGCCAACTCGCTTGGCCATCTGGAGCAGATCGAAAGCTACGCCCCTGGCCACCAGGTCAGATTCGGAAGCTTGAGCTACGTCGCAGATGTTCATGGAGACTTGATCTTTGACGGATTCGAGACCACGGCAGCCGCTCCCGGCCACCACGATGAACATGACTTAGATCTGTCATCGGGCCATACCTAGGAAATTGCACCTGAAACCGCTCTGGCCTTAGATCCGGAGCAGGTCACGCCATCCGAGGACAGGAAGCTCAACCCCGCCTCGGAAGCCACAGAACCCCCCCCCCCCTCCGGTGTTGGAGCCGCACACAGACTTAACTTCAAGTAACATCTGTGTCACCGGAGCTACAGACTCGTTTCCGGTTATAAGTTCCGAATTATGTGCGTCCGCGCATGTCGAGCATGATCGGTCATCGATCGCCGAATTCAGCACCACAGACATCTTCCGGCACTCACCTCTGGGCGACGTGCTAAACTCGTTAAGAGCACTATGTTTAGTAGGAGGCTCACAGCCGGATTGTGTCCGGCTCGAACCGGAGGCTGATGATAGAGAATTTCACTTCCCACCCACCTCCCACTTCATAGCCACTGTTGAAGACTTAACTGACATGCTTGATTACGGCTCTGACGACATCGAAGGTATGGACGACGATGCCGGAGAAGAAGAGGCCCAGAACCCATCGTTCACCGGACGCTGGATGGCCACTTCCTTGTATGATGTATACATGGTGGATGCACCAAAGGAGAATAGCGGCGATGACAAGGAAGATCCAGCTGAGGATAAACCTTCTAAGATACAATCAAAGCGTCGGTGCCAGTGGCGCCGCTCTAAGTCACGCCGCAGTAAAGACAGCAACACCAGCAGAAGAGAAGATAACACTCTGGAAGGTGCCAAAGACAATGAAGACCCCATTGACGCAACCACTGAACAGGATGAATGGGAGGATGGGCAGGTTAGCCCTGGTAAACAGGCCATGCACGAAGACTCGGAGGACGGTAGTTATCTTCCGCAATCCGAGGATGAGGCGAGCCTCGGCACTGAGGATTTCATCGTGCCTAAGGAACCTCTTGAGCAGGAGCGCTTCAAGCGCCAGCTAGTAGCCACTGCAAGGAGCCTGAAAAAGAAGCAGTAGCAACTTCAAGCTAACCAAGATCTGCTCAACGACAAATGGACCGATGTCCTAGCAGCCGAATAATACGGCCTCAAGCGCCCAGCCAAAAGCTACCCGAAGCACAAATTGCTACCTCAGTTCAATGAAGAGGCGTCGGAACACATACCACCATCACGTAATACGGCTGGCCGACCACCACGTGGTCGAGATAAAACGGTAACTCAAGCCGAATACCAGCCCGCCCCGCCTCATCGTAAAGGCAGAGGTAAACCAGCTCACGGTCATACATATGACCTTCGGCAGGACCTGGACAATAAAGCAGGACATACCAAATCGATCTATGGATCGCGAGGACGTGCCTCGACACGCAACGACAGCCATCTATTCGGACGTGACAAACCAAGTCATGCGCGGGCTGAAAGCCGTAGACGGACTCCATCAGAGCTACGTTGCGATACGGCCCGATAAAGAGGTGCCGCACACCCTCATTGATTCACTGACGAAGTCATGAAACATGAATTCCCAGAAGGGTTCAAACCCATGAATATAGAATCATACGATGGAACCACAGACCCCGCGGTATGGATTGAAGACTTCATCCTCCATATTCATATGGCCCACGGCGATGACCTTCATGCCATCAAATACCTCCCCCTAAAACTCAAATGACCAGCCCGACACTGGTTGAACAACCTGCCCAAAAATTCCATCGGCAGCTGGGAGGACTTGGAAGAAGCCTTCCTTGATAACTTCCAAGGTACATATGTTCGACCTCCGGACGCTGACGACTTAAGCCATATAGTCCAACAGCCCAGAGAGTCCGCCAGGAAATTCTGGACTAGGTTCTTAACTAAAAAGAACCAGACCGTCGACTGTCCGGATGCCGAAGCCCTAGCGGCCTTTAAACACAGCATCCGTGACGAATGACTCGCCCGCCACCTCGGCCAAGAGAAGCCAAAATCCATGGCGGCCCTCATGGCACTCATGACCCACTTTTGTGCGGGCAAGGATAGTTGGCTGGCCTGTAGCAAAAACAATGCAAGCGACGCCAGCACCCCTGAAGCTAAAAATAGCAACGACAAGTCCCGACGCAACAGATACAAGCATCGAAACAACAATGACAACACCGAGGATACGGCGGTCAATGCCGGATTCAGTGGCTCTAAGTCCGATCAGCGGAAGAAGCCGTTCAAAAAGAACATTTCGGGCCCATCTAGCTTGGATCACGTACTTGATCGTCCGTGCCAGATTCATGGCACCCTAGACAAACCAGCCAATCATACCAACAAAGATTGTTGGGTTTTTAAACAGGTCGGTAAGTTAAATGCCGAAAATAAGGATAAGGGATCACAAAGTGAAGACGACGACGAGGAGCCCCGGCCGCCGAACACAGGGGGACAGAAGAAGTTTCCCCCTCAGGTCAAAACGGTGAACATGATATACGCTACCCACATCCCCAAGAGGGAGCGCAAGCGCGCGCTCAGGGACGTCTACGCGATAGAGCCAGTCGCCCCAAAATTTAACCCAGGGTCGTCATGCCCGATCACTTTTGATCGCCGGGATCATCCGACCAGTATTCGTCATGGCGGTTCAGCCGCACTGGTCCTGGACCCAATAATTGATGGGTTTCACCTGACGCGAGTCCTGATGGACTGTGGCAGCAGCCTCAACTTGCTCTATCAGGATACAATGCGCAAAATGGGCATTAACCCATCGCGGATCAAGCCCACAAAGACTACCTTTAAGGGAGTCATACCGGGTGTAGAGGCCCGCTGCACGGGCTCAATCACACTAGAGGTTGTCTTCGGATCGCTGGATAACTTCCGAAGTGAGGAGTTAATCCTCGATATCATCCCCTTTCGCAGCGGCTACCACGCACTGCTCGGACGAAGCGCATTTGCTCAATTCAATGTGGTGCCACACTATGCTTATCTCAAGCTCAAGATGCCCGGACCACGCGGCGTCATAACAGACAATGGAAACACGGAACACTCCCTCCGTACCGAGGAGCACACCGCTGCCTTAGCAGCAGAGGTATAGGGCGGCCTTTTCAAGCAGAACCTCAAATTCGGCGGCCGATCCCCCGCAAGAGAGTCCGAACCATTCTGCAGAAGGACAGCTCGGCTCGTCAAGAGATCGACTAGCAATTTGACCTCCGTCCCATTCCTGACCAAGTGCGGCAATTGTACCGCGCGTACATAATTACGCACTAAAAATACCATGGACACGGATGGAGGCATAATCGGCTTGTGATCTGCAATACGGCTCGACCGCCCCGGACACACATAATTTCACTATTTCTTTTTTCTTTCTTTCTTCCTTTTTTCTTTACATGCCTTTTCGGGCGGCTTGACCACTGATTCTTTTCGAAGGATAAAAACACCAAGGCGACAAGAAGCATGGACGTACTGGGGAATCTTTAGGTGGTTTCTTTAACGATCCCTTTTACCTGTTTTCAGGGCCCACGCGCAGCTCTCCCTTGGTTAAGGCATAGTAAATAGCCTCCTGCTTATCGCACTACTTGTATAAATGCGCTTTAACGCACCAAGGAAATTATAATAGAAACAGTTTGCGGCCCAAATTTTACGGGTCTAGCCTACCACTTGTTCTTCTTTTTCTTCCTTTTTTGCCTTTTCTTTTCTGGCAACTTTATCAGATAACACCCGTACACTCTGGTGCGTTTCAATTTGCCAGGGGCTTCATAGCGCCCCACAACATGGCAACAAAAGTCCAAACACTTTACAGTATAGTTCGGCACCCCGAATTTAGCACTATATGCATTGGCTCCAAATCATGTCTTTGGTCAATAGTTGGGTTGCCCGGCTCCTGTGCTTACTACCTTACGTTGCACGGTATCGGCTAGGGTAGTAAAGGGAGAACTACTGCGATTGTGCCCTGGTTTACCCAAGTGAGCACCTCAATAGAGAAAGCCAAAAACTGACTGTCATGATGCAGTGAGAGCCGCTCAGCTCTTTGGAGGTCTCAAATCCTTAGAGATTTTTTCCGCATTATGCGAGGGATCGGTACTTACCCGATCAAGTGTTTACAACTTCTTAGTCCGGATACTAGGGGTTGCGCCTATATTTCTATTGTCAAACTCCTATGGCTAAGTGAGGGTGCTAAAGCCGCATAGTCCGATTGTTTGGTTCGTCGCGCTAAACACCTCCTTCAAGGACCAAACAATTGGATCAAGAGTGCTTAGATTATATCCCGAACACCCCCGTATTTCCTATGTGGGGGCAGAAGCCGACGACTGGCCAACTCTCAGATTTCACATAACACGGCCGCACAGGAGGAGAAATTTTTTAACAAAATATTATATTACATAGCGATTTTATACAAGGCAAAGACAACATGAATGTATTCATTCGAAAATAATGTCTTGCGCACATTGTGTTGCTACAATGCGAGACCCCTCCAGTACATATGCAAAATACCGCTCGGGCGTGCGGTGCTCCTTACCCTCTGGCAGCCCTTCGGTCATCAGCTTGACGGCGTCCATCTTCGCCCACCACACCTTGACGCGGGCGAAGGCCATGCGTGCACCTTCAATGCAGGCCGATCGCTTGACGACGTCTAGCCGAGGACAGGCGTTCACCAGCTGCTTCACAAGCCCGAAGTAGCTGCCGGGCATAGCTTCGGCAGGCCACAGTCGGATTAGCAAATCCTTCATGGCCAGTTCGGACACCCTATGCAGCTCAACCAGCTGTTTTAGCTGGTCGATGAAGGGCACGGGATGCTCTGGCGCAAGGTATTGCAACCAGAACAATTTCTCTGTTGAGCTCCCTTCTTTGGCCCGGAAGAACTCCGCGGTGTCGGACACACTGCGGGGCAGATCTATAAATGCCCCTGGAGAACTCCGAATCCGGGTTAGTAGGGAATATTTCTTCTTCACATACTTGCTTTGCATACTAAATGCCTTACCCGCTGCGATCTTCTTGGACTCCTGGATCTCTTGGAGGGCGCCCTAGGCTTCAACCCGGGCTGCTTCCGCGCTTTGGCGAGCCTTTGAGAGTTCGGCCTCTCGAGCCGAAGCATCTCCCTCCAAGGCCTCATACTTCTTCACAACATCTTGGAGCTCTTGCTGAACCTCGTTCAGCCTGGCCTTTAGCTTCTTGCGAGCGGCCTACTCCTTGACAGCTTTGCCCTCGGCTTCGGCTAGGGCCTTTTTAAGGGCATCCACCTCTGTCGTCGCTCCTACACATATCATGACACTACGGTCAATATACATCATTTATTCTTTCCAAATACACAGCGAGTCAATACATACCTTGCTGGTCTTCCAGCTGCTTCCTCGCCTAGCCGAGCTCCTCGTCGGCCTGCTCCAGTCTTGTTGGGGATATTACTACTGGATGTAAACTGGCCAGGAGTAGTCGGATTAGCTTTATGAAGATTGGAAGCCCATGAAGACGTAAGAATGATAGTGCTTTATGAAGGCCCAAGGCCTAGAGGCTAGTTAAGGCCTGTAGATGTAAACCGACTTAATTGTGTAAACTTGCTTTGTAAGATAGGAAGTGTAGAGACCGAACCGGACACGTTTATGATCCGGCTTCGAGACTCTGTAAACCAGTGGGCGTCAACCTGTGTATATAAAGGGACGACCCGGCAGCGGTTTAGAGGGACAGACAACAACTCGAGAGCCAGAACAAAGCAGATTCGCTCCCTGGCCTTCGTACCCTAGCAATACCAATCATAACTAGACGTAGGCTTTTACCTTCATCGAAGGGGCCGAACTAGTATAAAATCCTCGTGTCCCCTTGTCCGGTTTAACCCCTTTAAGCTAACCCGTTGCGATGGCTCCACAACTAAGTCCTTTCACAAGGACATCTGCCGTGACAAACCCACGACAGTTGGCGCCCACCATGGTGCTATCGCACGATGGTTTCGAGTTCTTGAAGGGCAGCTTTGATGAACTCAAGGGATACGTTGTGGGCCGGATGACGAAGAGTCGTCACGGCAAGCTCTACATCGACAACGCAGGATGGGGTCCCGAGGCCGATTCAATCGAATACGGGTACCGGGTCCCCTTTGGTGGGATTCACGTCTTCATCGGCAAGATTGGCGAACCGGCCCCTGAGCCGGACACCTGCACCAACATCATCGAGACGGCTCAACGTGCAAGCCCTTATCCGGTTCAGCCCGTGATGAAGCATGTTTTCGTAGGTGTCATCCATGGAGCAGAATACGAGGACGGACCGACATCCGATGGAGAAACCATTGTTTGTTCCGATGACGAGTCTTCTGGAGAGACCGAATCACTCTATCAGTTGCAGGATGGCCGGATTAGTGGAGGATCCAAGGGCAACAATATTTCGGACTCCCCTGATCTGCCAAACCGGGCCGTTATCTTCATGGCCGATACATAGTCGGCGCCTCACTCATCAACTGTCGTAGCAATACTCTCGGGTTCAACAACGGCCACGCCGGCGGGGGCAGGAAGCTTTGCACAGCCTCCAGCTCAAGTCCTGTCTGACTTGTTCGACGCTTTGGCAACAATGATGACCGCAGAGGTGGATGCAGCAGCCCGGGATCAGCACAACGCAGAGATTGCAAAGGTGAAGGATCAGATAGCTCGGGCTAAAGCGGACCTAGCGGCAGAGAACGCTAGGATGGCTACAGAACGGGCCGAGTTGGAAGCTCAGGCCTACTGGATTAGGCTGGATCAGAACGCTTCCGAAGAATTCATGAGAAGAAGGTACCGATCGCATCTCCCGTCGGGTTATGAGCCACGAAATCTCTTCAATACGCCAGGAACAGGAACTAGTAACCAGCCAATATTAAACCGGATGGAGGCACCAGGAACAGGAGTGCCGGTCCAGCCAGGCACGATGGATCCGCCTCGTCAGAATAACATTGTGCCACAATATGTTCCAACACCTCCCGGGCATTACTCCAACCCGTTGGACAACATTGTGGCCGCCGCTTCATGGTTAGCAGCCCTCCCAACCGACGGCGAGTCACCAGTTGCGGTTGAAGCACGACGAGCCAAAGATCTCCTTCAAACAGCTCTAAACCAGCAGCAGGCATATTCGCATAGTCGTGAAAGGATTCATTCCAACCCCCCGTCCAAGCCGGAGCTACAGCAGGCACGTTGAGGATGAACCGGCTGTGTCAAGCAGTGCATGTCGCCGTAACTCGCCGCGAGGACACAACCCGGCAGGGGGAGGTGCCAATGCACAGGATGTGGTGGATCATGGTCGTGCATGTCGGGAGGCCGAGTTAGCAGCTCTGCACGGAGCCCGTCAACCTACTCCAGTTCACCCCACTGCCTCAGTCGAACCGGGGGTGGTATTCAGTTCCTTAGGGGTGCCGTGCCTTACCCCCGCTTTGCGTAATGTGAGACTGCCCAAGGATTTCAAAGTACCTCGTAAGGTACCCAATTATACCGCCGATCTGCAACCAGAGGCGTGGGTTGAAAGCTACGAGATGGCAATGGAGATGTTGGATGTGGATGAAGCGGTATGTGCTAAATACTGTTGGGTTTCGTAGTAATTTCAAAATTTTCCTACGCACACGCAAGATCATGTGATGCACAGCAACGAGGGGGGAGAGTGTTGTCTACGTACCCAACGCAGACCGACTGCGGAAGCGCTGACACAACATAGAGGAAGTAGTCGTACGTCTTCATGATCCAACCGATCAAGCACCGAAACTACGGCACCTCCGAGTTCGAGCACACGTTCAGCTCGATGACGATCCCCGGACTCCGATCCAGCAAAGTGTCGGGGAAGAGTTCCGTCAGCACGACGGCGTGGTGACGATCTTGATGCACTACAGTAGCAGGGCTTCGCCTAAACTCCGCTACAGTATTATCGAGGACTATGTTGGCAGGGGGCACCGCACACGGCTAAGGAATAGATCACGGGGATCAACTTGTGTGTTCTAGGGTGCCTCTACCTCAGTATATAAAGGACCAAAGGGGGGGAAGGCTGGCCGGCCACAAGGGGTGCGCCAGGAGAGTCCTACTCCCTCTGGGAGTAGGATTCCCCCCCCCCCCCAATCCTAGTTGGAATAGGATTCGCGGAGGGGTAAAAGATAGAGAGGGGGCTGGCCACCTCTCCTAGTCCTAATAGGACTAGGGGAAGGGGGAGGCGCGCAGCCCATGTAGGGCTGCCTCTTCTCTTTTCCACTAAGGCCCATCATGGCCCATTTAGCTCCCGGGGGGTTCCGGTAACCTTCCCGGTACTCCGGTAAAATCCCGATTTCACCCGGAACACTTCCGACATCCAAACATAGGCTTCCAATATATCAATCTTTACGTCTCGACCATTTCGAGACTCCTCGTCATGTCCGTGATCACATCTGGGACTCCAAACAACCTTCGGTACATCAAAATGCATAAACTCGTAATATAACTGTCATCGTAACCTTAAGCGTGCGGACCCTACGGGTTCGAGAACAATGTAGACATGACCGAGACATGTCTCCGGTCAATAACCAATAGCGAGACCTAGATGCCCATATTGGCTCCTACATATTCTACGAAGATATTTATCGGTCAGACCGCATAACAATATACGTTGTTCCCTTTGTCATCGGTATGTTACTTGTCCGAGATTCGATCGTCGGTATCCAATACCTAGTTCAATCTCGTTACCGGCAAGTCTCTTTACTCGTTCTGTAATACATCATCTCGCAACTAACTCATTAGTTGCAATGCTTGCAAGGCTTATGTGATGTGCATTACCGAGAGGGCCCAGAGATACCTCTCCGACAATCGGAGTGACAAATACTAATCTCGAAATACGCCAACCCAACATCTACCTTTGGAGACACCTGTAATGCTCCTTTATAATCACCCAGTTACGTTGTGATGTTTGGTAGCACCCAAAGTGTTCCTCCGGTAAACGGGAGTTGCATAATCTCATAGTTACAGGAACATGTATAAGTCATGAAGAAAGCAATAGCAACACACTAAACGATCGGGTGCTAAGCTAATGGAATGGGTCATGTCAATCAGATCATTCAACTAATGATGTGACCTCGTTAATCAAATAACAACTCATTGTTTATGGTTAGGAAACATAACCATCTTTGATTAACGAGCTAGTCAAGTATAGGCATACTAGTGACACTTTGTTTGTCTATGTATTCACACATGTATTATGTTTCCGGTTAATACAATTCTAGCATGAATAATAAACATTTATCATGATTATAAGGAAATAAATAATAAATTTATTATTGCCTCTAGGGCATATTTCCTTCAAATACTTCACCATGATGTTGGAAGGAACAGCTCGTACTTGGTTGAAGAGCTTACCCACTAACTCTATCGGATCATGGGCCTAATTGAAGCACCGGTTTATCCAGAACTTCAAAGATACTTGTAAGCAACCCATGTCAATTGTGGATCTGGCCGCTTGTGTCCAAGAGGAGGGAGATTCCACGACCCATTGGGTAAAGCGGGTCTCGGCAATTTTGCATTCATCGGATCGTATCAATGCAGACACCGCAGTACTAACATTGGAGGGCAATTACCGTTTTTGCCGGTCAAACAAAAGTTAGGAAGGCTCAAACGTCACTGCAATGATATGTCCACGCTTATGGCCGCTTTGGTTAAATACGCCGATTCGGATATTACCAACGACCCTGACTCAGAGGAGGACAAACTGGGGAAGGGGAAAAAGAATGGCAACACCAAGGGGCAGCAGCATAATCCGGCCAGCCATGGCAACAATGGTAAGCGCAAGGCCGATAACAGTTTGGACTTTGTGGCTAACACCAACGCACAGGAGAATGGTCAGCGTCGTAAGGGTAAGCAGCCCCAGAGAGGCAGCGGTGCAGGCCCCAATTTGGAGCACCTGTTAAATCAACCATGTCCAAAGCATGGATCCAAAGAGAAGCCAACATCGCATCTTTGGAAGGATTGCTATATCATGCGGGATTTTAAGAACTCCAATATGTTTCAGTATGACAATGGCCCGCCCGGCGGTTTAGGAGGTGGTTTCCACGGGCCGGCTTACGGAGGTGGCAGTTCCGGTTCAGGATTTCAGGGCAATCAAACTGGATACAACAATCAAGGGAATCAGGGCAACTAGGGAGGTTACAACCATCAGGGAAGCCAGCAGCAGCAGTCGGGTTATCAGAGCAATCCTAAGCAGTTAAATAGTGGGCAGTATCATGTCTTCACCACTAGCTTGTGTAAGCGTGATCAGAAGCTTCACAAGAGGGCAGTAAACTCTGTTGAACCGGCGGTGCCTCAGTATTTGCGCTGGTCCGAGCAGCCCATTTTGTGGAGTAGAGAGGATCACCCCCCCCCCCCGGTTGACAATCCGGGTCATCTGGCTTTAGTGGTGGCCCCTCAAGTTGGGGGATACAAGTTCACTAAGGTACTCATGGACGGGGGAAGTAGTATCAACATTCTATATTATGATACATTCCGCCGTATGGGGTTGACAGATAAGAATCTTAAACTGTCAAACACTGTTTTTCACGGTGTGGTGCCTGGTAAGTCTGCATATCCAGTGGGAAAGATAGCCATAGAGGTGGCTTTTGGAGATGATCATGATTCAAGATCAAAAACATTGACTTTTGAGGTGGTGAAAATCAAAAGTCCGTATCACGCTTTGTTTGGGCGGCCGGCTTACGCTAAGTTCATGGCAAGGTCGTGTTATGTTTATTTGCAGCTTAAAATGCCAAGTCATAAGGGGACCATCACAGTACATGGGAGCAGGAAGATCGCTTTAGAATGTGAGGAAGGTGATGTGGCTTATGCTGAGTCGGTTTGCACCACAGAGGAGCTGAAGTTTTATAAGACCAACTTGATCCAGCAGATATGACTTCTTTGAAAAAGCCAACTACGAAACACGATCCAGCATTAAAGGTTAAATCGACCACAGATACTAAGATGGTTGATTTCGTTCCTAGCGATTCATCCAAACAGTTTAGTATCAGCGCTAACCTGGATCCCAAATAGGAAAGCGCGCTCATCGAGTTCATCCGTGAGGACGGGGAGATCTTTGCATGGAAACCTTCTGACATGCCAGGTGTACCGAGGGAACTCGCTGAGCACACACTTAATATTGATCCTAAGTTTAAACCGGTCCGGCAGTTTCTCCGCCACTTCAATGAAGAAAGGCGCAAGGCTATCGGTGAAGAGGTAGCTCGGTTGTTGGCCGCAGGGTTTATCGTGGAGGTCTTTCACCCAGAGTGGTTGGCTAATCCGGTGCTGGTTCTTAAGAAAAACGGCACTTGGCATATGTGTGTAGATTACACAGACTTGAATAAAGCTTGTCCTGCAGACCCCTTTGCCCTCCCTCCTATTGATCAGATCATTGATGCTACGACGGGTTGTGACCGTTTGTGTTTTCTGGATGCTTACTCTGGTTATCATCAGATCAAAATGGCAGTTAAGGACCAGGAGAAGTCAGCTTTCATCACTCCCTTTGGAGCCTTCTGCTATGTCTCCATGCCCTTTGGGCTTAAGAGTGCCCAGGCGACTTATCAACGTTGTGTTCAAAATTGTCTTCATAAGCAAATTGGGCATAATGTTCATGCATATGTGGATGATATTGTGATCAAATCCAGAAAGGAGGAAACATTGATAGATGATTTGAGAGAAACCTTTGACAACCTCCAGGTTTACAAGATGATGCTCAATCCGGAAAAGTGTGTCTTTGGTGTCCCGGCAGGCAAACTCTTGGGATTTCTGGTATCGAACAGAGGTATTGAGGCTAATCCGAAAAAATCTCAGCAATCACATCTTTGGCCAAACCGACGTGTATCAATGACGTTCAACAATTGGCCGGCCGGATTGCGGCTTTGAGCCGGTTTATCAGTCGTCTTGGGGAGAAGGCTATTCCTTTATATCAGATGCTGAAGAAAACAGATGATTTTGTCTGGAGCGAGGCGGCTGATAAAGCGTTTGAGGGTCTGAAGAGGCAGCTAGTTGAACCGCCTGTGCTTGCAGCCCCGATCGATAAAGAGCCGTTATTGCTACATGTGGCTGCTAATGCCTGAGCTGTTAGCGTGGCTATTGTGGTGGAGCACAAGGAAGTTGGAAAGGAGTATCCGGTTCAACGGTCGGTTTATTATATCAGTGAGGTGCTCATTGAATCAAAGCAGAGGTATCCACATTGGCAGAAGCTGGTATATGGAGTATTTATGGCAAGCCAGAAGCTTAAACATTATTTCCAGGGCCATCCTATCACAGTGGTCAGTTCAGCCCCTGTGGGAGATATTATTCAAAACAGAGAAGCAAATGGCCGGATTGCCAAGTGGGCTATTGAGCTTGGACCTCACGGGCTCAAATATATACCTCGCACAGCGATCAAATCCCAAGCACTTGTGGATTTCATTAATGATTGGACAGAGTTGCAGGCACCAGAGGAAAAGCCAAATAATACGTACTGGACTATTCACTTTGATGGATCCAGACAGTTGGAGGGCTCGGGGGCTAGAGTCATACTAACTTCCCCAAGAGGTGACAAGTTTGTTATGTCCTCCATTTAATGTTCCCTTGTACTAACAATGTAGCTGAGTATTGTCGGATTTCGGGTTCTGGCAGACCCTTGAGGTTCGAACACTGGGGTGCGCGCGGAGATCTCTCCCCTACCGATCTACGTCCGATCCTCTCGTGCGAACTAAGATGAAAATGATGAACAACACAAGAGACACGAGGTTTATACTGGTTTGGGCCACCGTTGTGGTGTAATACCCTACTCCAGTGTGGTGGTGGTGGATTGCCTCTTGGGCTGACGATGAACAATACAGGGAAAGAATAGCCTCACGAGGGGTGTTCTTGAGCTGGTGCGGTGTGTTCTACCTAGTCTCTACTGGGTTTCTCCTCTCTTTCCTTTTCTTTCCCCCTCTCTCCCTTCTTTGTGGAGGCTAGCTCTATTTATAGAGGCCCTGGGCCTCTCCCCGAATAATTGAGCGGGAAGGGCGCCAACAATTGGCCATTTTGAAGGGGAACATCCAGTACAAGTTATCCTAACCAAAGGTGGTCTTCGGCTGCCAAAAGCACTGGTGATGACGCCGTCTTGGGCTCCACGGTGACCTCCGTCCAGCCGTCCGGCTGGTCTTGGTCTCGTTGCACCGGAATGGTAACCTTTGCCCAATGCCTTGGCCTGTGCTTGCCCCCTTTGCACCAAAGGGGAAACAAGGACCCTGCGCAAGCTGGCACCCGCCTGGCCTTGATCTTCATGGCTTGTGTCATCGGATCCTCGTGAGGTACCCTTGCATTGATCTCTCCGCCTCCTCGCGAGCCTACCTGATGAGGCCGCTCTTGAGGAAGCTTCCTGTCGTCCGCCCCGCGAGGCTTGGCCCCTCGCGAGGGTCTTGAGCTTGGGCCGATGAAGACGTGTTGTGCTGGGCCCCCACCTGAGCCACGCCGCAGGCCGCAGACAAGCAAGTCTGGGGAGCCCCGTTCCCAGAACGCCGACAGTAGCCCCCGGGCCCAAGGTGCGCGCGGGCTTGGCTTAGCAGAGAAGCGAAGGGGCAAGCACGAAGCGCCGCGGGCCCTAACAGCCTGCGGCCTTGGGCGCCATGTGGCGGTTGATTGGGCGTGGGCGTCTGCGCTTCCCCATGACGCATCAGCGACCGCACGGCTCGACAAGTCCCTACATGCAGAGATATGGGTCATGATTACCTGAGGTCGTGGTGCTCGGCGGTTGGCCTTCCCCGGCTATAAGTACGGGGCTGCGTGAGCTTCTTCAGTTCACCCCTTTATGCTACTCCCTTCTTCTTCTTGGCCACTCGCCGTTCTCATGGCTCCGGAGAGATTCTCGGCCGCAGAGAAGGGAAAAGCCCGCCAGGCAGTGCCCGACTCCCCCCCCCCCCCCGGCCAAGCGCGGTCGGGGTCGTCCTCGCAAGCATCCCGCGGTCCCCGCAGCGGCTTCCCGCGGCCACGGAGGCGGCTCCCTACGCGGTGGTGAGCGCTCGGTTGCCGAGGGGAGGCATGTCGTGACTGCGCGGCCCCCCAGGCCGCGCTTTCGCTCGGCGGAGGTGCTGCCGGAGTTCGTCGTGTGGTCGGCGGACCCGACCAGCGCCTGGCTCCAGCTCCCCCGCTTCTTCGTAGGTGAACTGCCGGCCAACGCCCGGTGCGGCTTCTGGCTCCAGGAGGATGGTTGCTGCAGCAGGGCCTTCTGGGCTTCACTGGAGGTCTCCGCTTCCGGAAATGGGGCCCTGACTCGCGGCTGGCAAACGTTTGCCCGCGCGTGCGGCCTGAGTCAGCGGTGCACCCTGCACTTCAAGTTCGATGGCGACGCCACCCTCTACGTGAGGGTGTTTGGGGAAGATGGTCGCCGTGCTGGGTGTTGCCCCAAAGACGGTGACCGCGGCCGCCTGCCCAGCCCCGGCACCGACCAGGATGAAGACAGCACCAGGCGTGCCGGCGGCGGTGCTCGGGGCTCGCCAAGCTTCGGCGACTCTTCCTCAGGCAGCAGCTCCTCCAGTAGTGGCCGCGACCAGCCCCCGCGCCGTCGCGCCCGCCTGGGTGAAGGCAGCGGGTCCACCCACCGCCGCGCCCTGGTGAAGCGAGAGGAGGCGTCTGCCTGAGCCCCAGGAGCAGCTCGAGCTTTTGCTGTAGATTGGTGTTGGACAGGTCGTGTCCATTTTGTTTCCTTCCTTTCCTGCGTAAGAAGAAGGTAGTACAGGGCCCCGTGGGGGCGTGTTAGAACTGTTGCTGTCAAGTGTCGCGTTGCTTTTGCCATTTCTGTGCTATGTTTCCGTGCTGCGTGTCCATGTGCGGGAGTCATTTGAGCTTGGTGGAGCTTGACGCGACCCTCGCCTCCCGAAGCTGAGGCCTCGCCGTGCGCTTCATGCCCTGCAAGGATTAGTTAGAGGGGTAACCTTTGGTCCCGGCAGCGGGGGCGATCAGCCTAGGTCCTGCGTTCGTGTCACGATGCCCGCGAGTCATGGACGGGGAGGGGTGCTCCCGCAGAGGACTCAGACAGGAAAGCTCCAGACGATCGGGGCAGAAGACGCTCGCGAGGGCGCTCGCGAACCTCCCTCGCGAGACTTGTGCGAGAGAAAACGAGGCAAGCGAGTGAAAAAGACAGAGAGTCACAAGCCAGGAACGCCAACAACTCCAATAAGACTTCAAACAGGGATAAACAAGCCAACTGCAGAAAGCAAATGGAAAAGCCGCGTCCGGCACCTATTCTAGTCTTCGACAACTTCTCACCAACGCGGAGCTAAGTGCTGCCACTGGGCGTGGGCGGGAGCCCCCGAGGCCCAAGGGCGGCACTCCGGAGACTCCGAGGTGTGTATAGCCCCACTCATTATTACGTGAGAGTGTCACGGGCGGCGAGCTTCACAGGCGTTTGCCTTCTTCACAGGCACCGGGCCTTTCCCAAAATGCGATAGCTTCACAGGCATTGGCCTTCTTCACAGGCACCTGGCCTTTCCCAAAACGCGATAGCTTCACAGGCATTGGCCTTCTTCATAGGCACCGGGCCTTTCCCAAAACGCGATAGCTTCACAGGCATTGGCCTTCTTCACAGGCACCGGGCCTTTCCCAAAACGCGATAGCTTCACAAGCATTGGCCTTCTTCACAGGCGCCGGACCTTTCCCAGGCGCTAGGCCTCGCTCAGGGGTAGAACCTCTGGAGATGTTGAATGTTCCATGCGTTCTGGATGGGTACTCCCTCCGGAGTCTCCAAGCGCGCGGAGCCAGGCCTGGAAACATGAACAACCTTGAACCGGCCCTCCCACATGGGAGAGAGCTTGTGCAGCCCCTCCCTGGAGAGAACCCGTCTGAGCACGAGATCCCCTACCTCAAGGGTCCTGGGGCGGATGTTGCGGTTGTGGTATCGTCGTAGCGCCTGTTGATACCTTGTCGCTCGCAGTGCGGCTTCCCGACGGCGTTCCTCCCCCAGCACGAGATCCGTCCCCCGCATGGCGTCCTGCTGAGCCTCGTCGAATGCCAGGACCCATGTGGAGTGACGCCTGACCTCATGAGGGAGAACAGCCTCCGCTCCATAGACGAGGAAGAACGGGGTCTCGCCAGTCGGCTTGGTCGCTGTCATGCGGATTGACCACAGCACGGACTGGAGCTTGTCGTGCCAGCCCCTGCCACAGGCCTCCAGCTTCTTCTTGAAGGTCCTGGCCTTGAGGCCCCTCAGGACCTCCGCGTTGGCTCGTTCAGCTTGGCCATTGCTCCAGGGGTGTGCTACCGAAGCGTAGCATATCTGCGTTCCAAGGTTAGCACAGTATGTTTTGAAGAGATTACTGGTGAATTGCGAACCGTTGTCAGTGATGACGCGGTGAAGACGTCGGCCCTCATGAGCCCCCAGGCCCAGGGGCCTCGGGAGGCTCCGATGGCACGTGCAGGTCTTCGGGAACCATCGCCACCTCCGCCAGGACCACGCGATGCCTGACCTCCTAAGCCTCCAGAATGCTCCTCAACAGGCGCTGATGTGCGACAACCGCGCTCGGCAGGCCGAAGGGCATGCGAACGTAGCTGTGAGGTGGTCCCTCACAGCGCCCTACGGCCAAAGGCCATAGGCGCTCCTGAGACGCAGCTCGGTTGAGCCCTGGTACGTCGACGCAGATGCGCAGTCCTCCATCCTCGCCTAGATGCGGGGCCACGGCAGGTAAGCGGCGGTTGCCGCGCATGACTCTGGACTCTTGTAGCTCATGGGTGTTCCTTGCGATGAACTCCTAAGGGTTTGGTCTCCTTTGACTTGTACCTTCCTGAGGGAAGCGTGCTTGAAAGCACCCCTCCAAGTGGCGCCCGAGCGCTTCCCCCGCGACCTTGGCAAGGTCGGCAGCTCTCCAAGAGAGAGCCCCCGAGCCCTGCCTGGGGAGGGCGCCGGGCGTGCCTTCCTATGCACGAGAGGGTGGCGCTCCCTGATCGGGCGTGAATCCTGACGCAATACCTCCGGAGGTGCCTGCCTCCTTGTGGCTCGGGCCAGGTGAGGCCTTCTTCTTGAGGGTCGCCTCAGGAGGCCTCCCGCTCCTGTGATCTGGGTCTTCGATTGCTGCGGCTTGGAACGCGCGCTCGAGCGAGCACACTGCGTCCCTTTCTTCACAGGGTACGGTGATGACTCCACCACTTCCTGGCATCTTGAGGACATTGTAACCATGGTGAGTCACTACCATAAACTTGGCTAGGGCTGGGTACCCGAGGATGGCGTTGTACGGTAGGCGGATGTGAGCGACGTCGAAGTCGATGAGCTCGGTGCGGTAGTTGTTGCGTTGCCCGAAGGTGACCGGAAGGCGAACCTGCCAAATTGGAACAGTGGAACCATCGATGACCCCTAAGAAAGGCTTGGTCGGCTGAAGCTAGTCGTACGGCACTTGGAGATTGTCGAACGTCTCGACGGACAGGACGTTGAGTCCTGCCCCGCCATCGATGAGGGTCCTGGTGACCTGCATGTTGCTGATAACTGGGGAGCAAAGCATCGAGAGGGTTCCAGCCATTGCCGCACACTTGAGCTGGTCTGCGGAACTGAACGTGATTGCGCACGTAGACCACCTGAGAGGGCGCGTGGCCTCAAGCTTGGGAAGGACTGCATTCACCTCGCGAGCAAACTGCTTGAAGACGCGCTGTGAGGCTGGGGCCTGGGAGCCACCCAAGATGCAAGCAATTGCCTGCGGCTCTTGGAAGCCCCCAGCCCCATCGTCTTGGTGTTGGTCTTCGTTCCTCCTTGGTGGAGGCAGCAGACGAGGGAGGCCTGCGTTGCCGTGGGGGCGGTTCTCACGAGGCTGGTCCCTCCAGCCTCCCTCGCGAGGCTGGTCCTGCCAGCGGTCCTCACGAGGGCGGTCACGCCATCCCTGGCGAAGGCCACGGTCTTCCCATTCGTTGGTGTTGTGGGTGTGGAGGTCGTGGTACACGCGGTACCGTCCGCCCTTGGATGACTCAGGCTGATCCCTGCCTCGCTTGGTGTCCGGTTCCGCTGCTAGCACGGCAGCCCCCTTGCGCTTCACGTCTTTGGCCTTGAGCTTCTTTTCTTTCGGGTCGGCTACCGGGAGCTCGAGGAGGGAGAGACGCCCTTCCTCATCCCTGGCGCACTTGGTCGCCAAGTTGAACAGCTCCAGGGATGTGCACAGGTCTTCATGGATTGCTAGCTCTTCCTTCATCTTGACGTCGCGCACGCTGTCGGAGAAGGCTCAGATGATAGCTTCTTCAGTTACCTTGGGGATCTTGAGGCGAGTGTAGTTGAAGCGCTGGATGTACTTATGCAGGGTTTCTCCTGGCTGTTGCTTGATACGGCGCAGGTCGCTCACGGCCGGGGGCCGGTCACGAGTGCCCTGGAAGTTGGCGATGAAGCAGGTGCGCATCTTGCTCCAGGAGGAGATCGTGCCGGGAGCCAGGTTCAGGAGCCAGGTGCGGGCGCCGTACTTGAGCGCCATGGGGAACCAATTCGCCATGACCTTCTCGTCTCCGTTGGCGGCTACGATGCCCAGCTCGTAGAGCTGCAGGAACTCCACGGGGTCCGCTGTGCCATCGTAGCGGGGAGGGAGGTCAGGCTTGAACTTGCCTGGCCATGTGACGCCGCGCAGCTCGGGGGTGAAGGCGAGGCAGCCCGCCGTGGCCACCGGCGCCCTTTGCTGGTGCTGGACTCGTTCTTGCGGGTCACCATGCGCCGCCACTGGGAGCAGCGCGGGGTCTTGTCGTGGAGGCGCTGGGGCGCGATCTTGGCACGCCAGCGCTGGGAGTGCGCGAGCACCTTCCCGGGGACGTGGGATCTCTTGGCAGCTCCCTTCTTGCTGCGCAGGCGCCGGACGTGGAGGGTCTCGCCCCGGGGCTGCGCGCCTTGGAGCCAAGGAACCTTCTTGGGGAGGAGGCGGTGGAGGCGCCTCCTGATCCTCGCTTCCTGCGTGGGACGGAGGGTGAGGCAGCGAGAGGGACCGCAAGGGGGAGCCCCCTGGGGCACTGACGAGCTCGGTGATGCGGGCGAGCCAGTCTTCGTAGAGGTCGTCGACGGGGCGATAGTGCAGGAGCTCCCGCACCAAGAGCAGTGAGGCGTGCGCATCCATGGGTGCACGACGGGCGTGGGACGACGAGCCAGCTGGAGTCAGCGACGGGGTGGCGGTACGGCCATCCCGCCGCACCGAAGGATGCTGGGACGAGGCCTGCTACTCGTTCCCCGCCGGGTCGGTGGCGGCGTTGGCGGCGGGCGACGGGGAACGACGAGGGGGGCCGCCGACGGGCGCCACCCAGGCGACGCGAGTGGCGCGAGCAGCCCGGCGCTCGACGCGAGCCCGACGAGAGTCAGCCATGGACACGACGGAAGATCACACGCGAACAGCGGAAGAAAGATTCCGGCGCACCCCTACCTGGCGCGCCAAATGTCGGATTTCGGGTTCCGGCAGACCCTTGAGGTTCGAACACTGGGGTGCGCGCGGAGATCTCTCCCCTACGAATCTACGTCCGATCCTCTCATGCGAATTAAGATGAAAATGATGAACAACACAAGAGGCACGATGTTTATACTGGTTCGGGCCACCGTTGTGGTGTAATACCCTACTCCAGTGTGGTGGTGGTGGATTGCCTCTTGGGCTGACGATGAACAATACAGGGAAAGAACAGCCTCACGAGGGGTGTTCTTGAGCTGGTGCGGTGTGTTCTACCTAGTCTCTACTGGGTTTCTCCTCTCTTTCCTTTTCTTTCCCCCTCTCTCCCTTCTTTGTGGAGGCTAGCTCTATTTATAGAGGCCCTGGGCCTCTCCCCGAATAATTGAGCGGGAAGGGCGCCAACAATTGGCCATTTGAAGGGGAACATCTAGTACAAGTTATCCTGACCAAAGGTGGTCTTCGGCTGCCAAAAGCACTGGTGATGACGCCGTCTTGGGCTCCACGGTGACCTCCGTCCGGCCGTCCGGCTGGTCTTGGTCTCGTTGCACCGGAATGGTAACCTTTGCCCGATGCCTTGGCCTGTGCTTGCCCCCTTTGCACCAAAGGGGAAACAAGGACCCTGCGCAGGTCGGCACCCACCTGGCACCCACCTGGCTTTGATCGTCATGGCTTGTGTCATGGGATCCTCGCGAGGTACCCTTGCATTGATCTCTCCGCCTCCTCGCGAGCCTGCCTGATGAGGCCGCTCTTGAGGAAGCTTCCTGTCATCCGCCCCACGAGGCTTGTCCCCTCGCGAGGGTCTTGAGCTTGGGCTGATGAAGATGTGTCGTGCTGGGCCCCCACCCGAGCCACGCCGCAGGCCGCAGGCAGGCAAGCCTGGGGACCCCCGTTCCCAGAACGCTGACAAGTATGAGGCCTTGCTCCATGGTCTTCGGATGGCTAAGGAGATGAACTTAAGCCGGGTCAAGTGCTTTGGGGATTCAGATCTGGTGGCTCAACAGGTGTCTGGCACTTGGGATTCTAAAGACCCCCTCATGGCTGCATATCGGCGAGAGGTGGACACAGTGGCTGGTCACTTCAAGGGTTATCAGGTGGACCATATAGACCGGCGCAAGAACGAAGCGGCGGACGCTTTAAGTCACCTTGGTTCTCAGCGTAAACCGGTTCCACCAAATGTCTTTCTTGACGTGTTGCATAATCCGTCAGTCAAAGTACCAACAGAGGAAGAGTTGGCTATTCCTGATCCGGAGGCTCAATTGGTGGCAGCTTTGCATGTCATACCGGATTGGACAATCCCATATCTAGCTTACATGAACCGGGGCGAGTTACTGGAGGATGAAACCTCGGCCCGACAGGTAATCCGGCGTTCCAAGTCCATGACCATAATCAACGGGGAGTTACATCATTACAGCGTCTCAGGAGAAATTCAATGTTGTGTATCTCCTCAAGAGGGTTGTGAGATTTTGCGTGAAATCCATGAAGGGGATGGTGGTCGCCACGTTGTTTCAAAGTCTTTGGTTGCTAAAGCTTTTCTCCATGGTTTTTACTGGTTAACAGCACATGCTGATGTGGAGGACTTAGTCAAGAGATGTGATGGTTGTCAAAAATTCGCACGCTGTGCTCACATTCTGGCTCAGGAGTTGCGGATGATTCCAATAACTTGGCCGTTTGCGACTTGGGGGCTTGATATGGTTGGACCCTTCAAGTGATCCAAGGACAAAAAGACCCACTTGTTAGTGGCAGTTGATAAATTCACCAAATGGGTGGAAGTAGAGCTAGTCAGTAAGTGTGATGCGGTCACGGCGGTTCAATTCATCAAAAAGGTGATATTCCGGTTTGGCTTTCCACACAGTATTATAACTGATAATGGTACTAATCTGTCAAAAGGAGAGATGGAGGAATTTTTCCAACGTGTGCACATCCGGTTGATATAGCATCGGTGGCTCATCCCCCAGTCTAATGGTCAAGCGGAAAGGGCAAATCAAGAAATTTTACGAGGTATCAAACCCCGGCTTATGGTTCCTTTGAAACGGACACCAGGTTGTTGGGTTGAGGAGTTACCTTATGTGTTATGGAGCATTAACACCACACCCAACAGGTCTACGGGGTACACACCTTTCTTCATGGTCTATGGAGCAGAGGCAGTTCTTCCTAGTGACATCCGTCACGACTCGCCCCGTGTGACAGCATATGTTGAAACTGATAATGAGAAGGCACGTCAGGATTCCCTGGACCTGTTAGATGAAGAGCGTGATCTTGCAGCAGCACGTTCGGCGATTTATCAACAAGATCTCCGACATTATCACAGCCGCCGGGTTAAGACCAGAACCTTTCAAGAGGGCGATTTGGTGCTCCGGCTCATCCAGGATCAGACTGATATGCACGAGTTATCCCCACCTTGGGAAGGACCTTTTGTGGTCAACAAGAATCTGCACAACGGGTCATACTACCTCATTGATGTTCGAGAGCACAAAGACTCACATAAATCGGAGGAGGAGACCAAGCGGCCGTGGAATATAGCTCTTCTTTGGCCTTACTATACTTGAGCCGCAGGCTCTTCATATGTACATATTTCTGACAATGTATATATTATATAATAAACCGGAGCCCCGAATAAAGCGGGGTCTCTGTTCTTTTTTACATCATGTGTGTGCTTACAAGAATTTCTACCGATAAGTCCGTGTTTTGGTTAAACTGGTCTCTGCAGCCGTATGGCAACAAAGAAAATCACTAGGGGGCTTGGTCATATCTAAACCGTAGCTACACCTCTTGATTGGTTTAAAAACCAGAAAGGAATTTCACTAGGGGGCTTGGTTGTTATCACACCATAGCTACACCTCTTGATGGGCTTTAAAGCCACAAAGGAAGTTATGTGGAGCCAAAGAGAGAGTTGCACAAAGCACAAACTCAAACATGGGCACACACTGAGCACAGCTCACAAAGTTACTTGGGGGCTCTTTGTGCAAAACAACAAAGAGTTTCAAAGGACCCTTGTAATTGGCTATCAAGCCACGGCTTGGAAGCCTGGTGTATTCACCTAAAACCCCGGGTTAACCTGCCTTCATCAAGTAAGCCACTCCTGTCCAGGTAATCCTGGTATGACCTGCCGAACGTTTGACAAGTCAATCTTCTACAGACCCTGAACTTGTCAAAGTTAAAACAATGATTGGTTAATTGGAGGCCCATCTTAAAAGGCTTTGTTAAATGGTTTAACTCAGAGGCCTGGCAGCCCATGAAAAGCCTCTATTTGGAGCCTGGCAGCTCGTAAAATGCCTCGCGTATTTCTTTTTTGAGTCCTATTTGCTAAGTTTTAGCCTTCATTGTGGTTCATAATATGTTCTGATAAACCGGTGTCCTTGGCCCGGTTTGGCTTTCAACTACAAGTTGTCAGTACATGATCAGTTACAAACCGGCGTTCATTATCTCGGTTTGGTTTCACTAAATCGCTAGTGCTATAAAGAAAACCCGGTGGTTATTACATCCCGGTATGGTTTATTATCATAATCCGGCAAAATAAGGACAGAGTTATCAACGCTCCGGATTGGTGTTGACACCTTTACCATACAAGCAGTTGGTCAACCAACGAGTGGGAAACCGCTAGGATACTTTCAAGTTCTTGTATTCAGGAACACAACTCATCATGGGCTATGCATAAATAGATCCCAAAAAGTGGAACAAATTTTCACGAAGTATCACAAAACATGCTCGATGGCATGACAGATAAAGGAGTTTTTGCTATCCTATTACAAGAAGCTTCAAAGCGGCTCCAAGTGCATAATTGTTTTTTGGCATTGGCATACAATATCTGGTAAACCGGCTGCCGGTTTAAGACGCTTCGTCTGGACGGTTTGACGGTTGAGGGTCAGTTGGTGCGTTCACTTCTTCTTCATCCCTCCCCAGACGCTGGAATCAACCGTCGACCAATCGATTCCAGATAAAGCCTGAAACACGACTTCTTCATGGATAAGGTTGGAGGGGTTAATATCAGGAGCGTAGGGATGCTTACGGATTGGAGGCACAAGTTCTTCGACTTCATGAATTTCGGCAGGCTGTCTCTTCCCTTCAGCGTCATAAGCCGGTTGGAAATGAGACAAGTCTGTGTCCTCTGCCAGTTTGCTGGCTATTGGCCGCATTTCTTTGGTCAGCCTTCGGAGGTCATCATTGTCGAAGTTTGAACCGTCCTCCTTCATGCCTGGATATCCTTTAATGATGTCCTCCGCTTCAAGATCTGGAATCCATGCCTTGGCTCGGATCAGTGCGGTTAATGCTCATGCTCTTGCAGCTGCCTTCTTCAGTTCGGCAATCCGGGTTGGTAACATGGCCAGCTTCTCAAGAGTTTCCTTTATCAATGATGGCGCCGGTTTATTGTACATCGTCGTGCAAATAGCCCTTGGGACCCAGAGTACAGCTATTCAATCAAGGTATATGCTGCTTTAAGTTTCATCCGCATATCTGTGCCGAGATGAGCAATACGAGTGCCTGTCACGGTTTAAAGTCAGCATTCTGGTCAATGTTAAGGTTCCATGAATTGGACAAACTACATAAGGAGATACTTACCAAAGACAACAGAAGTCATGGCGTTGATTTGCCGTTTCAAACTAGCTAGTTCATCTACAACTGGTTTCAGGGCTGCTTCGGCATCCTCAGCCCTTTTGGTTAAACTGGCTTTTTCGGTTTCCCAGTCAGCACAATCTTTGTTAAAAGACTCTTTCAGCTTTTCCATTGCGGCCAGTGCTTTGGTCAGCTCCTCTTTGGCTTTCTCAGCTTCAGCTTGTTGGGACTTCACGTTTTCTTGCAAATCAGCAGTTCAGGCATCTCTATTGCTTAGTTCGGCCTACAACAGTGAAGAAATGTCAAACAACAGGATATATATATATATATATATATATTCTAAGTACAAAGCGTCTAACAAGTTATGCACTTAGTACTTGGGGGCTAATGCCTATTTGCTCTGATTCACTACATTTTTTATAAGTCCCCGGAACAATGCAAGCATTATCCTTGACACTTGGGGGCTAATGTACATCTGTTCAAAATGGACGCATGGATTCAAACCCGGATTACCTTGCGAAGCTAAACCGGCCTTTGGGGGCTACGCTGAGGAAAGCTATATAATTACATTGGTAAAGTATAAGTCTTGGTTTTTACTAAGGACCTGACGTTTTGAGGTTCATACAAAGGGGGATTTAAAAGTGTTACAAAGACCCGGTTTATGATTAACATCATAAAACGGCCCTTGGGGGCTACTTGGGCTAGCATTTCAACTTTGGAATCAAGAAATAAAGGGAGATGAAAATACCTCATAGCGTTCCTTCATCAAATTCACCAAACCGGCTTCATAGTCACGGTTTGAGTGCAGACGGTTTAAGAAACCGGAGTGAAGCTCTTCAGCGTGGAGATGGGCATAACTTGATAAATCAGTACTCCATTTTCCTTTTTCCCTAGCAGCACACTCTTCTTTGGCACTATGTTGAGCCAAGATTACGGGATGGCCAGGAGAGCTGTGGCCCATTCCAGTAACGATAACATCATCTCCTTAGCCTTCAGTGGTTTTGGCGGGTGATGACGGTGTCTCAGTATCTTTCACCGGACTAGCCCGGTTTGGAGCTATTGGTTCAGTGTCAGGCACGTCAGGATCAGCTTCTAGTGGTTCATCAGTATCTCGATCTTGAAGGGGCGGTTCATCAGAGGCGGCTTTAGGATGAGGACCTTCCGGTTCACGGGTTTGGTCCGGTTCACCTCTTTGTTCTTCTTCAAAAACTACCTGGTCTTCTGGCGGATTGTTGACCCGAGCTTTCTTGCTGGGTCTGGCTTTGGCTCTGCAAATAAAGTAAAAGAGGGTTAGCATCTCATTCAAGATTTATAACGCATTGAAAGAAAGGGTTTGAAAACTTACCCAGACATAGTTTTTAGAGGAGGGAGTTGGGTTGCTGTCGACTCGCCAGAGGATGAGGGAGGTGTCACCTGGTAATTTGAATCGGACGGATTAAGAGGTTGTCTGAAATAACCCGCCTTGGGATAAGAATTGTCAGAAGTGGGAGAGACCTCAGACCGGTGCTTCCGAATCAGGGTATCAGGTAAACCGGCCGAAGTGACCTGTTGGCCACTGTGCCGGGTTGTCCGGTGAGCTTCATGCTGCTGCATCTTCAAAATAAATGTTGGATCCAAGTAAGCAAGAGGATGAGAAAAGCTTACTTTCTGGACTGCTTGACGGGTTTTTTGTGTTGGCATAGAGTCTGAACCGGAGGAAAAGGTAATTACCTCTGCATCATCAGCTTGGCTGCCTTCTACGTCCTCCTGATAAAGATCATTGTTAATGAGGTGCATGAAAAGGGAGCCAAGTGAGTCAAGTTCTACCTCAACTTCCGGATCATCAGCATCTTCATCAAGTTCCATGTTGATCCGGTCAGCCGTTTTCCGCTTTGAGGTTCGCTTGACGGCTTTGGTTTTGGGACGGGATGGTTTGACCGCTTTATCCCCGGTTGGCTTAATCGCTTTATCCACGGATTTCCGTTTCTAGAAGGGATCATCACCCTATTCATACATAAACAGAAGAAGGATCACAAATTCAACAAATTAAAGATAGCAAAAATGAAAAGAAAGTATGGTGCTTACAGCAGGCGGTTTGTTCTTAGTATAGAAGGGGTTCAAGCCGGTTTGACGACAGACTGATTCTGATTCATTTAAAATTTTCTTTACGCCTTCAGTGACCTCTTCATCGGTCACCTGAATGTTGATATGGCATTGGGGGTCTTCAACATCACCGGTGTACTCACACATTAAACCGGGGCGGCGGCTTAGCGGCAGGACGCTCCAAGATATCCAACAGCGCACGAAATCAACGCATGTTAAACCGTTGGCCATAAAGGCCCGGAGCTTGGCGATTTGAGGGGCATATTTGGCCCGTTATGCAGAACTTAAGTGTTGCGGCATTGGATGGGTGTTGGAAAACCGGTGATCACGATAACCTGGAAGGGGATTCTCATCTTCAGGAGAAGTATCTCTGCAGTAAAACCAAGTTTGGTTCCATTCCTTAGGGTGGCTATGCAGTTTGGCATGAGGGAATTCAACTTCCTTTCGCTTTTGAATCGAGACACCACCAAGTTCAGTATTGGGGCCATTTACAAACTCTGTACGCCGGTTCAGATGAAAAAAGTCCCGGAACAGCTCAGCAGTGGGCTCTTCTTGCAAGTACGCTTCACAGAAAACTTGGAAATTGCATACATTGGACACCGAGTTGGGTCCAATATCTTGAGGATGGAGTTGGGAACTGGCAAGAACATCCCGGAAAAACTTTGACCCTGGCGGTTTGAAGCCACGGCCTATGTGGTTGACAAAGATCACTACCTCACCCTGCCTCGGGGTAGGAGGATTCTCTATTCCTGGAACTCGCCACCGGATCTCCGTCTTCTTTGGCAAGGTGCTGATAGTAACCATTTCGTTCAATTGATCTTTGGTGATCCGGGAGGGAGCCCAGTTGCAAGCGGCAAATTGTTTGGACATCGTGAAACGAAAAGCTGAAAAGGAAATGCCGGTTTATGAGTCAATCATGGAGGAGCGCAAGATGCAATAGAATAAACATATACCGGTATGTGAAATTGTGTAAACCGGAGACTAATATAATAGTGAATGACAAGGTCATATAAAGGGCATACATGTGTTGTTAAACCGGACTATTACCATCAACATGCAGAAGGTTTGCCGGTTTACTAGGGGACTAATGGTATGAGATAGATTGTTTTCACAAAGTTAAACCAACTAGATGGTAAAGAGGATACAGATCTAAGGCGAAGAGGGTTAAGTAAGGTAAAAACAGGTTCCATAGGATTACAGGGGCATTTTGGATCTACCACAAGTCAGGAAAAGAAAAAGATTTAGACCTAAAAGAAAAAAAGGTTGGTCCCGAAACAGTTCATAAAGGACTAGATCGGTTTTTTGGGCATAAGGGTTTGTGGTGGTAACAGAAGGTTAGCCATGGCATGGGATACGTCAAGTGTGAAGTGTCCATCTATAGACTAAGGAGGAACAGGGAAGAACAGCACTGAAGCCCCGATGAACTTCAAAGAACTGTGAAACCCTAATGGATCTAGAAAGGAAGGAGGAAATAACTTACTGCGGCCGCGGAAGCAGCGGAGGTGTGCTGCGGAGCTCTGGTACGAACAGGTTGATGCGGCAACCAATGGTGAGGCAGAGGCGAGGCTCGATGATGGCGGTGGCGCTCAGGTACGAAGGCGTCGCGAGGAAGAAGAAGGGATGAAGGGGTAATGGAAAGAAAAGAAAGGGGTCCTCTGCCCCTATTTATAAGGCGAAGCGATAAAACGGCAAGTGCAGGAATCGAGGAGCTCGAAAATGGATAATTAATAATGGTTTCGCCTCGATGACCGGATATGCATTAATGAAGGTAATCCTCAGCTTCAACGAATAGATGACGCCAGGGCAGTTTGTTACGGTCCTGGAGCATGACATCACGGCGGTTTACAAGATCAAAGTGAAAATGCAAAGGAGGAATTTTTCTAAGTGATGAAGATTGACATGAACCAGTTCAAACCAATCTGGGGCCTAATGTTGGGGATATTACTACTGGACGTAAACCGGCCAGGAGTAGCCGGATTAGCGTTATGAAGATTGGAAGCCCATGAAGACGTAAGAATGATAGTGCTTTACTAAGGCCCAAGGCCCAGAGGCGAGTTAAGGCATGTAGATGTAAACCGACTTAATTGTGTAAACTTGATTTGTAAGATAGGAAGTGTAGAGACCGAACCGGACACGTTTATGATCCGGCTTCGTGACTCTGTAAACCGGCGGGCGTCAACCTGTGTATATAAAGGGACGACCCGGCAGCGGTTTAGAGGGACAGACAACAACTCAAGAGCCAGAACAAAGCGGATTCGCTCCCTGGCCTTCGTACCCTAGCAATACCAATCATAACTAGACGTAGGCTTTTACCTTCATCGAAGGGGCCGAACTAGTATAAAATCCTCGTGTCCCCTTGTCCGGTTTAACCCCTTTAAGCTAACCCGTTGCAATGGCTCCACGACTAAGTCCTTTCACAAGGACATCTGCCGTGACAAACCCACGACAAGTCTCTGCTTTAGTCCGGAGACTTCGGCAGTGTGAGCGGTCGCGGCCAGCGGTGATGCCTGCTCATTCACATCAAACACAGTTTCGTTAGTTTCCTGTGAAATTTAGTTGATCCTCTGTCCGGCTTTTCTTTTCGAACGCCGGACAGTGTCTCAGGGGCTATTGTCTATATTGGGATTTTCTCGATTAATGCCACTTACCTCAAAACCTGTCAGCAGGCCGCTGCAAGCTTCGGTCAGTCCGCTCTTAATGGACTGAATCTTCTCAATCACCGTACCCATAAGGATACTGTGTTCTTCCACAATGGAAGCGCCCCATAGCGCTTCCAATAGCTTATCCGGCGCCTCTGGTTGGACAGAGGTCGCCGGCGGGACGGGCACACCTCCTTCTCTTGAAGGAGGCTGCTTGTCGGACTCCGAGGCCGTATGGGTCTCCGGATTCGTGCTCAGAGGGGGGCCGAATTGAGCACGGCCCCCATCGTCAGTCTCCATGGGGGTCTGTTCCCCCATGTGTCCGGCGGCCGAGGTGTCGCCCTCCGGCGCCGCCATGATGGCCTCCTGAACCTCTCCCTGGCCTGGGAAGGTCCTTTGGGATAGCACTTCATCGTCTCCCTTGGCCTTGGGAGAGTAAGCGGCCGGCGGTGTCTCGTTGGCCATTTCCTTTGAGTCCAGCGAGCCTCTTGATGAGGATCGCTGGGAGCTTTCGTGGGCCAGACTGCAATAACATGATTAAACCATATAAATACCATAAGGTGGAAGGGCCAGATAAATGGACGTATATGAGTTCTTAGTACTCACGATGCGTCCAGGGGCTTGTTCCGGGGGCGTCGATCCGGACTGCTGTCGACGTCCCATGCGGAGCTGCCCACGAGAGGGCCTTTCCCCTTCTTGGGCACCTCCGCCTCTAGATTTGTGGAGGCTGCCCTCTTCTTCCTCCCCCCATTAGGGGGAGAGTCACTTTCCTCCTCCTCTTCATCGTCGTCGTCTTCGGCGGCGGAGGAGCGGGTCTTGTCTTCGGACGTCACGTCCGAAGCGCCCTTGCGACGGGGGCCACTCCGGACCCCCTTGGCCTTCCCCTTGGCCTTCTTCTCCGGCGCCTTGTAGGGCGCCGGTACCAGCATCTTCGCTAGACGCGGGATGACTGGTTCTTCAGGCAGTGGAGCCGGACACTGGATCCGCTTCGCCCTTTCCATCCAGTCCTGAAGAAGCAATGATAATAAAAGCTTAGATATCATCCTTGAAACAATCAAGTAGAGGATGTGTTAGAAAACATACCTCGTTGGCGAGGTGATTAATGTCGTGCCCGCGGTCCGAGTCTGTGGCTGGCGGTGTCTCGTTGCCCTTGAAGAGTAACTTCCAGGCATCTTCGTGAGTAGTTTCGAAGAGCCTCTTCAGGGTGTGGTGCTTCTTCGGATTGAACTCCCATAAAGGGCGGCTTCGGCTTTGGCACGGGAGAATCCGGTGAACTAGCATCACCTGGATTACATCGACGAGCTTGATATCTTTATCCACCATGCTCTGAACGTGCGTCTGCAGCGCTATCAGCTCGTCTGACGAAGACCAATTCGGGCTCTTCTCAACCCAGGAGGTGAGCCGCATTGGAGCGCCGGCAGCTGTGGCCCAGTTGGTGCCGCGGGGTTCTGTGATGTAGAACCACTGTTCCTGCCATTCCTTGACAGTCTCCATGAAATTGCCTTTTGGCCAGGAGACATTGGTCAGCTTGCTCACCATGGTGCCTCCGCACTCCACGTGATGGCCATCCACCACCTTCGGCTTCATGTTGAAGACCTTGAGCCACAGCCTGAAGTGGGGTTGGATGCGGAGGAAGGCCTCACACACGACGATGAATGTCGAGATGTTGAGGAAGGAGTTCGGAGATAGATCATGGAAGTCTATCCCATAATAGTACATCAGCCCGCGGACGAAAGGGTGGAGTGGAAACCCCAGCCCGCGGAGGAAATGAGGGATGAATACCACCCTCTCGTTGGGCTTTGGTGTGGCAACGACTTGCCCCTAGGCTGGAAGACGGTGGGCGATTTCCTTCGCCAGATACCCGGCCGCCCGAAGCTCGGTAATGTCCTTCTCCTTGACGGTGGAGGCCATCCACTTGCCTTGACCTCTGGATCCGGACATGGTTAAGTGCTTGCTCTAGTGGGAAAGAGGAGAACTTGGGCGCTAGAGCTCAAGAGTGGAAGGGCAGAGGAATAAAGAAGGCGTGGGAGAAGAAGGGGAATCCTTATCCCCTTATAAAGGCAGTGAATATCGAACGCCTCCCCACTCACCCTAAAACTCGCCTATTCCCAAGGGTTGTGTAAACGGCATGGTTGGGTTACCCACGCCCGTATTGATGAGAATCCCGCGATAAGGGGGCACGATCTCTGCTTTGACAAGACGTGCCAATGGAAACCGCATCTCAAAACATGGAACGGCAGACAAAAACAGTTCGATATAATGGCTGGACAGACATGATGTCATCTTGTAAAAAGTTGTCAGCAGATGGGACTCGTGAAATATTATATTCTCTGCAGTTGTGTGTGGTACTTATGTTGCAGATCCGGACACCTTCGTTTTATCCAAAGACTATCTTGGAGTGTTCAGAAAGTGGAACCCGTCTTGCAATGCCGAAGACAATATGCGCGCCGGACACATCGTCATTGAAGCCTGGTTCAGGGGCTACTGAGGGAGTCCTGGACTAAGGGGTCCTTGGGTGTCCGGTCTATTGGATATGGGCCAGACTGATGGGCCGTGAAGATGCGACGACCGAAGACTCTACCCGTGTCCGGATGGGACTCTCCTTGGCGCGGAAGGCAAGCTTGGCGACTGCCTATGAAGATTGCTTTCTCTATAACTGACCTTGTGTAACCCTAGATCCCTCCTGTGTCTATATAAACCAGAGGGCTAGGTATGTAGATAGCCCCCGAATAATCATAGTCAGTTTAGACCTTTAGGGTTTAGCCATTACGATCTCGTGGTAGATCAACTCTTGTAATATTCATATTCATCAAGATTAATCGAGCAAGAAGTAGGGTATTACCTCCATAGAGAGGGCCCGCACCTGGGTAAACATTGTGTCCACCGTCTCCTATTACCATCGATCCTAGAAGCACAGTTCGGGACCCCCTACCCAAGATCCGCCGGTTTTGACACCGACACCCCTCCCAATTCGGATTGGGCTAGGAGGCGCGCCTCCCACCTTTTCCTTCCCTCACCTTTTTTCCACTAAGGCCCAATAAGGTCCATATACTCCCCGGGGGGTGATACGTCTCCAACGTATCTATAATTTTTGATTGTTCCATGCTATTATATTATCTGTTTTCGATGTTTATGGGCTTTATCAGACACTTTTATATTATTTTTGGGACTAACCTATTAACCTAGAGCCCAGTGCCAGTTTCTGTTTTTTCCTTGTTTTAGAATATCACAGAAAAGGAAAATTAAACGGAGTCCAATTGACCTGAAACTTCACGGAACTTATTTTTGGATCAGAAGAAGCCCAGAAGACTTGGAGTGCACGCCAGGAAAGAAACAAGGGAGCCACGAGGTAGGGGGCGCGCCCACCCCCCTAGGGCGCACCCTCCACCCTCGTGGGCCCCTCGTGGCTCCCCTGACGTACCTCTTCTTCCTATATATATCCATATACCCTAAAAACATCTGAGAGCACAAAAGATCGGGAGTTCCACCGCTAGAAGCCTCCGTAGCCACCGAAAACCAATCTAGACCCGTTCCGGCACCCTGCCGGAGGGGGCAATCCCTCTCCAGTGGCCATCTTCATCATCCCGGTGCTCTCCATGACGAGGAGGGAGTAGTTCTCCCTCGGGGCTAAGGGTATGTACCAGTAGCTATGTGTTTGATCTCTCTCTCTCGTGTTCTTGAGGTGATACGATCTTGATGTATCGCGAGCTTTGCTATTATAGTTGGATCTTGTGATGTTTTCTCCCCCCTCTACTCTCTTGTAATGGATTGAGTTTTCCCTTTGAAGTTATCTTATCGGATTGAGTCTTTAAAGATTTGAGAACACTTGATGTATGTCTTGCCGTGCGTATCTGTGGTGACAATGGGATATCACGTGATCCACTTGATGTATGTTTTGGTGATCAACTTGCGGGTTCCACCCATGAACCTATGCATAGGGGTTGGC